>NW_026623330.1:1843790-1858072 GCF_030028575.1 Malurus melanocephalus | reverse complement strand
CTGAGGGAGCGGTGAGGCCGCCGGCGGCCGGTGCGGGCCGCGCTCGGTGCCCGCGGGGGCGGACGGGGAAGTCCCGACTTACCTGTCATTACTTTCTACGCCATCTTGGATCCACTTGTCAACGTCCCACAAAGCATTGTGGGAAAGGCCGGCCCTCCCCGCCCGCCGCCGGCCCGGAAGGCGGAGGGCGGCGGTGTGAGGGGACGGGACGGGATAGCAACGGGATAGGGATAGGGATGGGGACAGGAATGGGGTACGGGGCAGGAACCAGCACCGCGACGGAACGGCGGTGGGGACGGAGTCGCGATGTGGAATAGGGGATGGGGATGAGGATGGAGTCCGGGTCCGGGATGGGGAGCGGGACCCGCTGCCCCTCAGCCCGGCGGCTGTTCCAGCGCAGCCCGGGGTCCCCTCAAGGAACAGTGTCCGGGGCCACCTCYGCGCCGCAAAGCCTCGGGGAGATTTTCCTTGTTTTCTTCACTTTTTTTCCCCCTCTCCCTTTCCTGGGCTCGGAGCGCAGCGGCGGAACCCGAGGGTCGCTGGAGGGGCCGGTACCGACAGACGGGAGGGAGGTCCGGCCGAGAGAGCCCCCCGCTGAAAAAAGCATGGAAATTATTTTTCTCATGGTTATTCTGCTGCGTGAGTTTGATYGTTGTTGTTTGGRSTGCTTTTTAATTATTTTTCTGTGTKTTCTTGARGTTCCTTCCCTCAAAGAACCTGTGGGAGCCCGGGTCGGGGTGCCGAGGCTGCCGCAGGTGATGGAGMAGCTCACGCTGTCACCGTGTTTTCCAAATCCTGTGCTGAAGGACTGCTGSTAATGCGTTGCTGGCTGTGCATGAATCCCAGAAACTGCTTTGCATAACAGTTTTATTTTCACGGGGTAATCTTCCCTGTTTGCTGTGTTTTCAGACTCTTTGGCAATCGGTTCTTAATACCTWCGCTGTTTTGCAAACTGGCTTTTTYAAGGCGTTACCGGCTCAGCCGGCATGGATGGGTGCCCTGTRCTCTGCATGGGCTGTTGTGTTTTAGGGCAAAGTGGACAAGAAATTGGGAAAAAGCAGCTTACTGCAGGATCTTAGGAAAGTTTATCACCAAAACAGGATTCCRGTGTTTTAAAAACTTTTCCTTCCCCTTTGACTGAAATAAGATCCAGACCATTTTAGTATTGGATCTTCCTGTAAAATGTATTTTCATTTACATTTAAATTTACGTCTAATGCCTCCTAACTCTTTGAAGAATAACCACCAGCCAAGCCTCTCATGCATTGCCACTGCAAGAAGATACTTGTGCCCCAGGTTTTCAATATTCATCAGTAATGCATTTATAGAGAGCTGCTTGCAAAAATGTAAATACAGGCGGAAACAAACCTAAATAAATCCTTTGCATTTAAAAGCACTGCCCCTGTTCAAGCACTGCCCTTGAGCCTGCAAGCTCRCAACAACTCTGCTGTTTCCATGTGGGGACCCCTCCAAGCTCATTCAAAGTCTTTTTACCAGACAGGAAGAGGACTTTTGTTGGTCCAAAACAAACTGGTGCTCCGAGTGCTCATTAACCTTGGAAAATCTGCTCAAAGTGAGAATCATACAGCAACTGGCTTCATGGATGAGATTCCAAATCCAACCAAATGAACTAAATGTGGGTTCAGAGCTACTTGTTACAACATCCCAGAAGGCAGGGCATGGCCCAGGAACTGGTTACACACTACCAGGGAATAAAGAAACTTCTTGCAGCCTTCACTGACATGTTTCAATACGGTATTAAAGGATAATTTAACTAAATAAGCTTATTATGTGAGCTGCTACTGTGGGAAGAACTCCATCTATATCTATATGAGACATCTCTTTCTCTTTCCTTGACGTGTTATACCCCAGTGGAAGCTGCAATTTTGCCTTCCAATCTCCRCTCTCCAACACATCATCCACAATCCCCCAGGATGAGYTGACAARCCAGGCTCTCACTGAGCACYGRRGCACAGARCAGATGTGTTATGTGCTGATTACTRCCTTGCATTTCCAGAATTGTCCAGACTTCCTAAATTTCTGGAATCCTATGTGCTGTGCTCAMCAATGGGATTTCATGGCAAGAGGGGAGCTCACAGTGTTAGACATCCACCCAAAGACACCAGGAGCAGGGGGTCACATCGAGTTTGGGAGCAGAAGAGCAACAGTGGATGCTGGAAATGTAAGAAMTGTCAAAGGCATAATGGGGAAGCATGAGAGAGTAACAAAGACAAGGAATTCCCACTCAGCTTCATGAGACTTGACAGGATTCAGGTCCTCAGAACCCTAATAGTGATATTTCTAGGGACTCTTATAATGATAGAATTATTAAAAACCACTTCAACTAATGCAGCAATATCAAACGCAATTCCACTTTTACATTTTTTAGGATTTTGAATTCTTTCAAAAATAAAAATAGCAATTTCCAACTGGAAGTTCAGAAAGCCCACCCTGCCAGGGACCATGCCTGCACGGMATCCCCACAGAGAAGCCCTAACACATTCTGTCTCCCTACTCTTCAGTCAGGATTCTGTAAGTGATGCTGGCTTGCAGGGCTTCCCCCTATTCTGGGAAGCTAGGAGCCATGGCCTGGTCCTTGGAGAATCCAGGCTCCTTGCCAAAAACCAGGGGTTTGAAAACCTGCGGCCACTCAGGGCTGCTAGGCTCCCTGCCTTGAAGCCAAGATCTGAGCAGAACACTGAAAGGTGTGGCACAGGTTCTGGCACAGTTGGGAACTCTCAAACCCTCATTTGCTGCAGGGCTAATGGAGAGTTGGTAGCCAAAAAGCCCTGGAGTCCTGGCTCACCCATGAGCTGCACATTTGGAATCACAACTACAGCTTGGCTTCTACATTTTCAAAACAAAACTATTCTAATTATTTCAAACTTACTGCTACTTTTCTTCTTTCTCTTGTGCTTTCRCAGGAAATTCAGAAAACCAATTTCCATTCTATGCTCAAGTTCACTCCTGTTTCTGGGAACTGGCACTTCTTGAATACAGAAAACTCTCTTTTCAATCAGCCCCACTCATGATGTCTAACCAGAATACAGGAAAAACCATTACAATTAACATGTAAAAGTAATAAGCACATAATAGAATACTTTCAGCAGGGAATTGCCTCTCTGACCCTGCAGCCCAACATCCCAGCAGGCTTCTTGAACAGATCGTTCACCCTTGAGGAACAAAACAACAGGAGGCCTTTCTCAATGGAAGTGCCAGACAGATTGCAGCAACAGGAGCAATGTTTTTATTGTCTTAGCACACTGGACCTTTATCAATTTTTGAACTCCCTCAGAAGCAGCAATCATGGGAAAGCAACAGAACTTAAGTGGTTTACCCTCTGCCACAAACAAGGCAGTGGTAGACCTGGGGTTAGATAGCAACAGTAATTGTCAGTCTTATGAAACAATAAAGCAAACTGTTTCTAGGCAGCCATTAATGTCTGGTTATTAGGCTGAAGAGTAGCAAGTTTTGATTTTCCAGCATGAAAATTCCCCTGGAATTCCTCCAGAGTCCTCTAATGAACAGATGATCTCAACTTTAATCTTACTTCATAATTATCCAAGGGTAACATTTCAGTGTGGACTCCTTAAACACATGTAATTTCTAGAGCAAGTAATAYTCCAACTAATTCATTTCTCCTTTGATCCACAAAATGAGAGCGTTGAGAAGCAACAAGCAACAAGGGGATGTTGAGGGTACACAGAGACAAACTACAAAGGTCAGAGTAATGTGATGGTTTGATCCCACACTGTCAAGATCAAAGATCTTCAGTCTTGTGCATTTTTTTAAGAAGCTGGTATATCTTTACACTGACCTTTAAATAAGTTAGAGCTGACACGTATCTGAATTCTTGAGATGAACTGGCACCAAAATTTTGTAGCTTTTTTCTTCGCAAACCTGAACGTGACAACCTTTTCCACACAGACTCAAGACTTTCATTTTWATCAAAGGTAGTCCGCAAGCAAAAAGAAACCCAGACCCAAACTTCAGCCTAAACAGATTCTTTTCCACTCACTTGGAGTTACCCTATAGCCTAATAAAAAAAATTCCAGAGTTTTAAAACTTCTATATTTGTGATGTATGGGGAGGGAAACCCTGAGGGATTCTTGCTTTTGGCTCTGAGAACAGAGCAGAAGTCTCACTCTGAGGACAGTCAGGGAGGGAGTCTGCCTTGGGCAGTAAGTTCCAAACCAAGACTAAGGTGTTCCAAGTATGAACAAAATCTATTTCAGATCAAAAGGCAGAGAGCCTGATCACTGCAGATCTTTGGCATGAATACAGACCATGAAAGTGAACCTTCATAATCCTTCTGAACTGAGTTTTAAGGAGATACCAGGACTGTTGAGAGATAAGCATTCATCCATTTTCTTTCTAATGCTGATAGCAAAAGGTGATTGTGAGGGGAGAGAAACCACCTCTTCTCTCCAACAAACTCATCCTCTAAATGCAGCCAGAGGCTGCAGAGGGATAGAGTCAGGCCAGAGAGAGTGGAGAATCCAAGAAACCCAGAAAGAAGAGCCAGGGAACCACTGAAACATTCCACTCTAGGATAAAAAGGCCAAAAGGGCTGACTGGGGAAGCAAGTCCAACATGTCTCATCTGGTAGAAGCATCAGAGGCTTACACACTTGGGGTTGAAGATTGCAGACCAGATTGCAAATGGAAGGAAAATGTTTATGGTAAGAACAAGACAAGTTCCCACTTCCCCTGATGACCCATTGTTCCTCCCTCTGATAGGTCTTGCCTCAGTTTCCAGAAGATATATTGGGTTTTAAGATATTTTGTCCATTGTTCTGACAGCAGCCAGTTTTCTTCATCCTACTAAAGCCTCCCAATGGCCAGAACATCCCATGCTCAGACATGATCATGACAAAATTTTAAACAACTTGTGCAACTAGGATTATAAAATAGTTTAAGAAGTTAGATAGTAAACATTCTGTGTATTCTGAACACCTGCTCTTCTTCCTTCCCCCACCGATAGTTCAGCAGTCTTTTTGTTCAAATGCAGTGAGCTGCAGTGGTAAGGCTTTGAAAGATACAAGCCTTCCAAATTACATTCCCAAGTTTCCCATAAGCTATGWCCAAAGTCTGTATTTCAAATGCAAATCACTGTTTACAAGCTTCCATCTTTTTCTGTCCCTTCAGACTTCCCTCACTCAAAATCCCTGTTTGGAGTTTCCCAATTTCTGTGTATTCACATGAAAAGAGCATTAGTCTGAATGGAGTTCAGTGTGCTCATAAAGAGATGGGATTTATAYACATCTCAATACATCATTTACAATTATAGTCTCTACTTAATTAATTATGAATAGAATAGTTATGGCTAGCATTAAAAATCATTCCAAACCAGAGCAAATTCAATAGAAGTTCCATAGATTATTACTATTTGTGCTACTATTTTACTTCCTTAAAAAAACGGACCGGGGGAAAAGTCCACAACTTGCCACCATTACAAGGATGTTAAAGTAAATAACAGGGCATTCATTATCTGCTCAGAATATAACACACTCATGGTGAGGAGTAGCAGCTTTAAAGCACCATCTTAGCTAACTGATTAACTGCCATTGCAGCCATGACAAACTGTAACAACAAAACAGGGAAAATTAGTGACTTGCAAACAACATTTAGGTATTTACTCATGTATTGGTTGCTCTRTCAGTTCAGAATTAATTAATAAATTCCAACTGTAATACCAAATCACAAGAAATAGCATTATTCTTAAGTATAAATATCCAGAATTTTGTTCAAAGAGTATCTASACATAACTTTACAATGTTATCATTGTAAGTTACCTCTTTGTAAAACCCTAGGCTTTTATTATTTACAGTATATCCTCTTAATCATAGCCTCAAAAAYGGTCCTGTAATGAAATAACACATAATTCTGTGGTTAAGTAAGGGTACACTTGGAAAAAAAGAAATCACACTATTATTATACAGGCAATACAGTTTTATTCTGTTCTTTCACCAATTGTAGCAAAAACATTTAACAACTGAATGAATAATCAAGGGAACTTAATTGTCAACAGGAATTTCAGAATTATGTTCTAAATTTTAGACCAGGAAGGTTTGACAGGGAGAAAACAAACCATATACACACTTGTAATAATAGTCTCTATTATGAAGATTTAATGCCTTCTTTAAAAGCACTGAGATTATTGAGGCACCTTACTGCAGGTTATGGATCATCTCTTCTTTGGCAATGAGATGTGTGGTTTTGTTAACTAGGGCCATGAGGGAGTTGAGCTTGTGAGACCAGTCATTGAGTATATTGTTTGGGTCCTTAGGCCTCTGGAAATTGATAATTCCTGCCAGCCTGTCTACTTTAGCAAAGATGGTCTTATTAACTACTAGGTTAGACAGGAACTCCTCCGATTCCTGTAAAGACAAACAGCACTAAGTCAAGAAAATAGCATTTTACCTCCAAAATATCAGAATTCCTCCCAAACAGCATGAAGGCACCAGGAACAAGATTTCTTTTATACACAAGTACAGCTGTAACAATATTGTACTTTAAAACATCCTTTAATATTAGACATGCTGGCAATTCAAGGTACTAGCATAAGATATTTTAAAAAAATTCTAACAGTTTTCTAACTCCCATAAAGGCAGAAAATTAAATCCAACAAGAACTCTCAACACTCACATATTTGCCACAAACACATACACACACCCCCCTTATGAAAGAAGGATAAACAAAACAAAACTTACATCAACKGACAGATCCAGGAGCTGTGCCATTCTCTTCATTGTAATTCTGGTATAATATTTAGCCATTATTCTAATATTCTGGAATAAAAGTGTTCAGAGTAGAGGGTTATGTGCAAAAAATAATTGAAGCAGGCTGCAAAAATATAAAGGTCGATGTTAAAAGGAGATTAGGAACTGTAGTGCTCTAAGGGCACTCYGGCTTGGAGGATGTGAGAGGATGTGAACAAACAGCCCTTTTGATGGTGGAAGCTATAAAAGTCTTTACATGACAAATTATTAAAGAAAGAAATCAACCAATTATGAATTTAATACAAAGCAAGACTCTGAGGTTTATGCTCTATTGAATCACTAATATTACATCTCATTAGAGTCCAATAAGCTATCAAACTGTGCCAAATAAATATATATAATRAAGATATGCGAGCAAATAAAACCTTGAAATATAACACAAAAGACACCTTATCTGCTGCTTTATTAGCAACTTATTTGTCTTCTTTATGATTAAAACATGGCAAGCAAAAAGCATTTTTAAGCTGAGGCACTGAGTACACAGCTATTGCTTACAGACAGTGATACTTACATGTTCCACAACTCTGTTCTTTAAATCTTTCCATCTCTTTTCACCTTCCTCTGTACAGCCAAAAACATCTGTTGCAGGACTGTCAAGKGATCCTTCTCTCAACTCCTTCCCATATTCTTCAACTAGGGTACTCCACCTCATCAGCTCCATGGTGGTAAATAGTTTAAGGAGGTCTCTAAATGGTTTAGTACAGTTGGATTAGAATCCTGTATTARTAAGGCTTGGATCATACTTAAAATAGATCAAAGGCATAATTTAAATGTTTTATTTTTATTACCATAAATAATGGGGGCAGTTCAAGCTGGAGTGTTTTTCTAATAAAGATCTTTCTCTTACAAGAGACATTTATTTTTATATAGAACAATCACAACATTTTTGCAGAATTCTTAATGCAGCATTATAATCAGAGTTGCTTACAGCAGACTCAGCATAAAGAGATTCCACTTGCACTGTTGGAGAGACATTTGCTAATCTAAGAATTGCTTATTAGAAAGGATACTTACTTATACTTGGGGATTTCTTCTAGCTTTTTGTCACTACTAATCCTGTGCACCAAATCAGACTGTTCATTGTCRTAAGGTGAAAGAATAACATAAAGAACAACGCTCTTCAGTGCCTGTTTAAGAGGAAAGAGTTGCAGTTACTCCCATAATTAAACAGATGAATTGCCAACACTGCTTACAGAGCTTAAAATATGTAAAAGATTTAAGCTCTGTGTATTAAGAAATTGAGGTGAAATTGATGTCATCTTGCARAAATGAACCCTCATTCACTGTGATACTGTTAAATTGATACAGGTTAACTAAAATTCCAGTATTTAAAACTCTTCAAACGGGTAACATTTTTATTGCACACACAACACCACACCACCTATACCACACTTGCACAGCTGTTTGTAACCCCTACACTCAGATGGAACATTCTTGATTTCAAAGACAATATAATGAAGATTTTGGGTATCAACTTTTGAAAATAACTTTATCATATCTGTTTTCAACTAACCAAGACTGATGAGCTATTTCATCCACTGTACATAAATGTGGTAAGAAACGGGTATTTATCACAGGGAAATAGAGACATTTTTGTATGTTAAGTTTCTATACCTGTTGCCACTTTTCACTTTCAGCCTGGATACAGGGAGTGTCATAAATGGCTCTGTAGTGCTTACAGATGGAGAGGTAGGAGCCTTCATGTTGATCCAGCTGGATCATTAAGTTGTAGTATTTCAACTTTAGTTTCTGAAACAGTATCAAAAAGCCAAATTAACACAGCTCCACCACAGGTAAATGAAATTCAACTGAACCCCAGAAAACAGAGGAATTTAAATAAACTTAGACCTGAAGAGWGATAAATCAGATTAAAATTTGGGTGGGGGGAGGGAGAGCAAGAAATCCTCCAATGACTTACTTCTGTGTTTTCTTCTTGAAAAAATTTTGTATTAATTTTTTTGCTGATAATTTGAGTCCGAATATAGTCTTTTACAGCTAGACAGAGTCTCATCTGCTCCAAGATAAATTCTACACGTTCTTTCTTTTCCATTGAACCGTAGGTTTCCACCTGAAATGAAAATGTAACTACTTAATGTTATCAAAGTCAAATCAAATAAAGGCTTAACTGTGCCAGAAGAGTGGGAGGTTKTCTGGCGGGGGAACACACCAAAACAAAACAACAGAAGAAAAGCTATTACAGAGCAAGTGAAAATGGAATAAAGGTTATTCCATTTTAATTATCACCCCCAYTTACACCAAAGAATCCACTAACATTAAACTCAATGCACTAGGTAGAGAATTGAAAGCCACTCTCCAAGTGGAAAACATTCAACATAACCCAACCATGAGAGTAACAAAGGCAGTTAAAGCTGAATTACACTTTCACTAATAACAGTTCATCTCATTCCTGGCATTTCCGCAGATGTATCTGACTCAGTTTCTAAATGATCTCAGAACAGCCAGAATTAATTGCTATTGCTGATGCAATTCKGAGTTCCAAGGCGTTACCTGCAACTCTTGCAGAATCGAGGCAGCCTCTTTCACCTCCCCGTTCTGTTCTTTTATTGTTGCAAGTGTCTTTGTCAGGCGAGCGCGTTCAATTTCCACGTATATCTGAGGGCAGAAGGGAGAGTTTAAACACTGGAATTTTCTAAAGAGAAGCCCAAACTCTGACACTGCAACCCCACTGAGAAACACACTTCATGTCATCATACAACCACTTAATTTCTGTGTATCCATATGCCACAATATGCGCTATCCACAATTTACACTGATGRAATACAATGGGGAATCAACAAACCAAATGGTTTTATACCAAATTAATTGAAAAAATCATGTCTACACTGACCCATGACTCTTCAAGCAAACAGAAAAAKATATGCACTGTGAATAAAGTATTGCAGCTTTTGTTTGTTAACATATATTGAAACAGACAGGAAGTTACACTTTAAAGCATATTAAGTACTACCCTTGGAATTATTTCACTCACTCCTAACCAGCCAYTGACCAACAACACTTGATTACTAACAGTTTAGACTAACAGACAGAAGTCAGAACATTGACACAAAATTGCCTTAATTCAGAGTTCTTTCTTTYCTTAAAACAAAAGGAACACAATGTAAGTAACTCACTTGGTATAATGCTTTGGTATCACCTTCTATTAAATGTATGTAATGCCTTGTTCGGTGCAGGAGAAATCAAACTAAACCTGCCCATTTCTCTAACAAATCCAAATACATAACATTTTAAGAAGTGAAAAATAAATGRCATTTTAGAATCCTGTAATGTATTGCTAACCAGACTAATAATACATCCAGATATTTACATAGAAACATGACCAGTGTTTCAGCACATGATTTAAATACGGAAAATATTTGCAGTCTTTTGGAAAGAAATAAATTACTTGRCTTCTCAGGTTAATTTAAAAATTACTTTTGTCTTGCTTGAACGAGATTAAAAAAAATTAACACTAAGAAGCTACGCTTTCAAAGAAGCTGAACACTTATTCCACCTGTTAGACATTGAGTCTTGAAACAAAATCTTACTTTTCCTTCTGTGACCATACGCAATGTGTCGATTAAGCGCAGTTTGACTGGTAAGTCTGTGATTTCTTCAACRTAAGTGCAGCACTGCTGGACCATTTTAGCAACTGCCTAGTATGAAAAGAGAGAGAGAAAACATACTGTTTTAGATTTCCCAAATGGATTCAAACTGTAACACTCAGAGGTAAGTAGTAAGTAGTTTCATATCAAACCAAATAGAGTCACTTCAGCAAAAAGCACTCAAGATAAATCCCACTTTGATTCACAAAAATGTGTAAAATGATGCTATTGACTGACACTACAAGGCAAATATGATGCTGTTCTTTTTTTATCTCAGTTTTTCCAATATTGAAAATAATCCATTCCATGCAGCTCTCTCATGAAAAGCAGTTTCTCTTCTGCCAAATTCACAAGGCTCACATGGACTGGCAGAACTTCTCTGCTTGCCCTAAGACCTACATGGCTGAAGAGAAGTGTATCCTAACTGTGTACACTACGCCATCTCCTTAGAACACCTGGTGATTCCTCAGGAAGGGGAGGAAGAGGGATGATTTCTCCTTTAAATGGCAAGCACAAGTATTGGAATGTTCCCTTCTGGTAACAAAGCTGGTACAATTATTATTAAAATACCTATTTCTAAAGAATACTGAATGCAAGCTCTAGAAATGTCTTCCTTAAGAAGCTCCTCAAAATTCAGGTGGAATGATCCACGCCTTCAGCCATAGTCCGTGATAGTCAGAGAACTAAACTGTACTCTTATACACACTAGTGATGATTCTGCACATTAAAGGACAGGTAACCTTTTTCTTCCTAAAGCAATGATGCCATTAAAATTACCTGTTGCTGACTTCTACTTAAGTCAAACTGAACACACAGAGGGCAATAAACCTTGCACCTTCTAAATGGCAAGTGCTTTATGCCAAAGTATGCCAGTTTCAAAAACAAACATGCAAAGCACACATCTCAAATGAGCACAATAAATTGCAGTAACTGTTTAATGTACATCTGAACATGAATAATAACTAACATGTCTAAAATGCACACTGAGGAAGAGTGTAAAGATGAAGCACCATCTTTACAAAGTCCCTACACACATGGGGGAACCAAATACRTTATACAGCTCCAAAATAGTGATTTATTTGTTTCAAAGGATTAAACTCACCTGTTTTAACTGACTTCTTCTCTTTGATAGAAGAATAATATTTTCATTAAGAGCATCCCAGTCTTTAGCTTCATAACACATTTTCACTATGGCAACTAAGATTCGGGAGGTGGAGACCATGTCAGATGCCTGTAACAAACAAAGAGAGTGTTAGAGACGGGATAAACAATCTGCAGCCCTCTAGGACTAGCACTTCTTTTACACAAAGGGGCAAAAATCACTGTGTTTGGTCTCACTGATTTGCTTTTTAAACAAAAGGAAGAYSRGTATTCCWAAGATACTCCAAGGATACTCCAAGTCCCTTCATGACTTAAACAGAGAGGAACATGAAGTGTGTAGCACATCCCAGCATCACCACGCACAACTCACCGTCCGTGTTTGTTTTTCCAGGGAGAGAAGGTTTTCAATGACTTCTTGCAATCTTCCTTCCTAATAAGACATGCAAACAATTATCTCCATGAGTTAAGAACACACATCAGATTAAACTGAGAATAGCTCAAATGATCACATAAATAAAAACACAGACCAGCCTGTACACTTATTCTGATTTTTTTCTCCTTGTAAAAACGTATGATTAGCATTTAATTTAAATACATGGTTCTACACAAATTGGAGAGATACTAGTTTCCTTTCTGCACAACACATTCTCTAAGTTGTCTGCCTTGGGAGAGAAACCTGGCAAGTTTCAGACAGGTTTGGTGAGCTCACATTCACTGAGCTGTGTGGAAGACTCATTTCTTCTCTGGCCAAAACAGAGCTTTCAGTGAGATCAGATATGTAATTAAATACCTTGGCCAAAAAAATTGTTCTCCTATTACTTTCACCCATATTCATATATTAATTACAGTGCATTATACAAAGTATAAAYTACAAGCTTTACAGGCTAAGCATAGAATTATAATAATTCTGGGTTTGGAGAGGTTTTGAGAACTCSATTTGCCTTTGCTTAGAGGAATTAAAGCTACTACAATGTACTTTTAGTCCTAGGCTGTAAYTCCCAGCAGATATTTTGTAAAAAGTTAATTCAGGGGAATTTGTAACAGCCCATGGCAATGGTGGTGCCGCAGAAAAACAAAAAACTGTTAGAAAATGAGTAATGAACCAGAGAAAACTGAATTCTTTTCTAAAACCTCCCAGATGAAATCCTTTAGACTACATTCAACACAGTCTGTCAAGGATGTGCTCTTACCTACTGTGCCAAAGATTTATACGYTGYRCATAATAATAAAGCATGGCTATGGTRTCYATTCCTGTGCAGAGCTSTGCCTGTGGGATAAAATCCCTTTGCCTGCTCTCCATACAATAGTCTTGAGATAATCTAAGATGCAATTTATTTATCTTAAGGCTACTGCTTTCAGAACTGTACAACATGTATGTCTTTCACAATGAGACACGTGGATCAAGCAGAGCATTTGCAGCACGACAAGAGTCAGATGCCATCCCACTAAAACAACAAATGACAGCAACAACAGGGAAGCTAAGGCTGCCCCATCCCTGSAAGTGTTCAAGGCCAGTTTGGACGGGTTTGGAGCAACTTGATCTAATGGAAGGCATCCCTGCCCACGGAGTGAGATGAGCTCCAAGGTCCCTTCCAGCCTAAACCATATTGTGATTCTATAGTTCTGTCTTTTCTGAGATCTGACCTGCACACGAATCTCCAGGCCACAGAAGGACTCCCTTCACAAAACACCGATCACCTCTACGACCCCATGCGCAACACATTCTGCCGTCACCCAGGGCGTGTGCACAGACTTTGTTTACCGAGCCGAATGAGGCAGAGACAGCCCCAGAGCCTGTCCTGGCTCTGCCCCGCCGTTCCAGCTCCTTAGAGCTCTCATCTAACCAAGGATGCCAAGCACTGTCTGTCCAACCTGCCCCGGACCTGTTACACGAACGCAGCTCTGGCGCACAGAGCCCAAGGATGAACAGCAACTCCGCGGGCAGGGGCAGCAGGGACACGGCCGGCCCTTGGGGGGACTGGGCCCTCTGATTCCCTCACCCGACACCTCGTCCCGTCTCACAATCAAAGAATAGGCAGCGTTGGAAAGAGCACACGAGTATAATCGAGTCCACCTCTCGGCCCTGATTCTACACAAGACATCCCTAAGAATCCAAGTGCCTGAGAACGCTGTCCAAACACTCTTTGAGTTCGGGCAGGGTTGGGGCCGTGAACACTGCCCTGGAGAACAGTTTCAGTGCTCGGCCACCCTCTGCTTGGGCACCAACCTTCCTCCTGCCCACCCTCCCACATAGCCCTGAGACGACGGAACCGTCCCAGTCCTTCCCTTGCCTAACACAGCACGGAGAGCCCGCGACCGGACCCCTCACCACCGCATCGTGGGGCAGGATGCGGCCGCGGGTCGCTCCGCGCCGCCTCCACGCGCGGCCTAGCCCGCCATGACTCAGCCCGTCCGCCCCGCCAGGCTTCTCTCCCGCCTCACCTGCGCCAGCCGCTCGCACTCGGGCAGCCGCTGGTCCACGGTCGCGCTGTAATCCACCTCCATTTTGACGATGCGGCCATCGGCCCGCTCCGCGCCGCCCTCCGCCATGTCCGCCCGCACCGCCGCCTCAGCGCTCACCGGAACCGGCCGGGCCCGCGCGCAGGCGCGCCGGGGGCAGCCCCGCCGAAGGGCCCCGCGCCGCGGCAGACAGGCACTGCGGAGGACACCCCCGGCCGCCTCAGGACCCGTGGGGGGGAGGAACCGCCTCTGAGGGGAGGCACCGCTTTTGAAGGCACAGGCACCGCCCCCGAGGGGACAGGCACCGCCCCCGAGGGGACAGGCACCGCCCCCGAGGGG
>NW_026623330.1:1839067-1842905 GCF_030028575.1 Malurus melanocephalus | reverse complement strand
CCCCAGTCCTGCCCTGTGCCCTCAGCACAGTCGCGGGGCTCTGTTGCCACAGCCTCGGCGTTACTCGTAGCTGCGGGGTGCTGAGGCAGGAGGATGGTGGTTTTGTGCTGTTCTCCCACATTTGGGGACAGCCTGGCCGTGKTGACACGTCAGGTGTGACCGCAGTGGAGCACTCTGGGTTCTGTAGCTGCTGATTTCACCTCGGTGATTTCACTGTATCTCACTGCAGCCTCGAGTCATTTAATCATCTGGCGTTGCTCGAGAACACATAATGATTTTTAAGAGCACTAGGATCCTGATCTAGAGAGTGTTGTACCATCAATGTGTTTGATAAGTTGTGAGGTGGTGATGCAATCCAGTGTGGGCAGGTTGCCATCATGTCCCAACACAATACGCTACAGAAGTTTCATTGACTGGAGAAATTGAGAAAAACTCCTTCATTTTTGCAAGCAAACAACTCAAATACTAAGCAGTGAACACCCCAAATCACAATCACAGAATGGCTGAGATTGGAAGAGATCTTAAAGATCACRCAGTTCCAACCACCTGCCATGGGAATCTTTGTATGTTATTTAGGATTTCCAGAAAGAATAAGTTGCCACAAAATTACATTTTGTTTTGTGTTACTTTCAGACTGTGTACACAGACCAACATGTTAATGTGGCAAAGGCGTATTTGAGATAACTGGACTAAATCTTTTGTTGGCAGAATTAAGACTGAGTTCCCACATCTGCTGCACTGGTGTAAATTCASRGTAATTCAATTAAGTGAATTCAGAGCTCCAATACTGTATTTTGCAGCTGTGTCTAATACATGCCTTCCAATTAGCACAGCACAGACCATGAGCTTTGAATCCCTTTCTATTTGAACACAAACTTGATTTAAAAAGTCTGCTAACAGAATTTATCCATTATCCTTAATCATTTTTACTAAATTTCAATTGACTTAAGTACTGAAAACRTATGCATGTATCACAGAGAGTGTATCAGTTGTTCTTCCCTAACTCTGGCCCTTCACTAATTTTTACAGAGTTTTTATTTTTACAGCCTCATTCTTTTAGCTCATTGTAATCTTAGTATATTTTKACAGGTGATGGATTAGCAGTGATGGTTTCCAGGGAAGCTGAATGTCACATGCTAATCTAATTGAACATAGTCCCATACACAGCAATTTGGTTCTGACAAATGAGTGAAAAAAAGAGGAAGAAAATAAACACATGCTGCAACTGTTATTTTACTTTACCTGCATGGGTATGCTGGGAAATGAGGAGGCAGCTGTTKCTTCCTATGTAGAATCCCTGAGTGGCTAAAAACGTAAATAAATTCTTATTCAAAACTCCTTAGTGAAACACCCAGAGAAACAGCTTGGCTCTTACTGCCTCTTACTCTGAAGCAGCACTTTGCTGACACAAGTCCATCTGGAGTTCATACTCAGCATAATTTAACATATGGGCTTTTTCCCCCCAGGTCAGAAATGAAAAATGAGTGAAAAATGYCTCATTTTCACTACAGAGCATAGAGAGCATGTTGCAGAGGTAAGAGTAAAAAATTCTGCCAATTCATGGAAATCAAAGACCCAAAAACGAGGCAGGCCATCTTGGCAGGCACTGCCTGGTTCATGGGAGGTAGAAGTTTTCTGTCTCAGCGTGTCTCCTGGGAAGCATTTGGGGACTGTGATTTGGAAAGAGCCCKGGCACTCTCAGTGGGGAGTTGTCAGGGATATCCTTGGGGTCACTGCTTTTCCCCTATGTATGTGCTATCAGCACGAAACAGAGCTGTGGTTTGGGGTGACTCGAGAATGTTTTGCTGCAGGTATGGGAAGGAGTCTTGGTTTCCATTTGAAGCAGGTTCTGTATTTGACACACTGCTTTCTGCAGATCTGCTTTGTTAATGTAYACAGAGCTATAAGGTTTGCTTTAGRTTGAAAGCATGTAATAGTTGGTTTTATTGAAATCTGTGTCCTTGCCTATAACTAGGTAACATAAAGGCCCCATGCAATGAAGTTTGGGTTCTTTTACAMTCCTTTTCAGCAGAAATCCAGAAATATTGTTCCCAGTGGATAAAACCACTAGCAAATCACTTAAAACTGAAGGATATTTTAGCTCTGAATTTGGATTATCTCTCATCTGTGGGCAATATCACAGAATCACAGGATCATTAAGGKTGAAAAGACTTTTGAGATCATCAAGTCCAACTGTGAGCCCAGCACCATCATAATGTTCACCATTAAACCAYGTCCCCAAATCCCAGATCCAAACATTTTTGAACACTTCTGGGAATGTTGACTCTACCATCTCCCTATTCAGGCTGTTCCAATGCTTCACAACCCTGTGAAGAATTTTTTTCTAGTATCCAATCTAAACCTCCTTGGCACAGCTTGAGGCTATTTCCTCTCACCTTATCACTTGTTCCCTGGGAGAAGAGCCCGACCCCCCTCCCTGGATTCACCCTCCTGTCAGGGTGGTTGTGGTGAGCCAGAAAGTCYCCCCTGAGCCTCCTTTTCTCCAGGCTGAGCTTTCCCAGCTCTCTCAGCCACCCCTGGTGCTCCAGACCCTTCCCCAGCTCTATTTCCTTCTACAGACACACTCCAGCATCTCAATGTCCTTCCTGCAGTGAGATTRCCTTGGTTTTGCTATTTTGCCTGGAATTTCAGCAACATACAGTACCAACATTATGAAGTAAAGCCAGAGTTTCCATATTTATAAATGGGTGTGTCAGATTTGAGGCAGAAGTCTCATTAAACACATTGTTCATACCTCAGTTGAAAATCCAGGCTCTTAATAGCGCTACCAGATACTTTATTTCTTTGTGTAGGTGTTTGCACTTCCYTGGGAAGGCAGGGATGTGAAATATTGTGCCATTATTGCAAGGGGCTGGCAAGACTATATTGTTGGCTCCAGGAGATGGCACTGTGTCCTCTGGGCTAAGAATTATACCCACAGCTCTGAAATGTACATCCAGAACCAATGAAATTCTGAGGGGCTTTTGCTCTTTCTTGTTATGAAACACACATTTTATTGGAGACCTAAATTCATCTTTAACTGTCCCAAATACGGTATTTCATCACTTTTATTTTTTTGCAAATAGCTGGTATGTAAGTGCGGATGTATATTTTACCATTATCTGTGCAGTGCCTTGTATTTTGCTCTTACAGTGCTTCTCTGCAATCCAGTGAGTGGCTTTATAGCCACTGGGAGCACAGAAGAAACAGCAGAATGAGCATTTTAAACATAAAATGCTGAGGTTGTGTAACAGTTCAGGGTTTCCAGGTAGTTTCAGAATTGGGTTCCTGTGCATTTCAAGTTACAGCTCAATGATGGGTACATTTCTCTGAAAAACACAGCCCCCAAGCATATTAAAAAAAATTCACTAACAAATTGCTCACTAAAAGAGGGGGAGGTACCTCCTAAAACGGTCTTGGCTTTATAGTTCAACTGGGCAGGAGGCGTTTTTTCACTAAACTTTCCRCGTGTCATTTGAAAGTAAAAAACCGGTATGAAAAAAGGGGGTTATTTGAGCTGCAAAATGTGCTGGCTGATAGCGGAGGGCTGACCAGAAGGGAAATGGGTGAGGCCTCCACATCCTGTGTATGTCCGCACCGAGCGCACGCTGTCCTTTCCTTTCCTTTTGTACCGGGAGGCGGCTGTGAGCCCGAGGCTCACGGGTTCTCTTCTGCACCGGGGTGCAAATGCTTTGCAAGGTGCCTTGTCGCACGTAGGGCAATAAACTTCCAAACCCCGAGAAGTCTTCACGGCACAATTAACTGAAATCGCGAATTCTTGTGGCTCAGCGCTGCCCGAGTCCCCTTGCCGGGAGGCGCCGGCGGGCGCTGCCCGGAG
>NW_026623330.1:1837280-1838810 GCF_030028575.1 Malurus melanocephalus | reverse complement strand
GCGCCGGGGAACCCGCGGCCGCCCGCCCGAGCGCCGCGCTGCCCCCCCGTCCCCCCCTCGAGCCCAGCGGGAGCCGCGGCGGCCGCAGCCGCGTTGCGGCGGGGAGGTGGGAGCCGCGTTTGGCAGCCAGGCAAGGCAACGTTATAAAAAGCCTTTGTCTTGGGAATCAGCATCGCATCTCTCCTGCCGCCCGACGTACTGCCGGCGGGGGTGAAAGCCACATTTTCGGCTCGTTTGTGCTTTTCGCCGCCCCAGGCATGTCTTGACACAGCCGCGAGAGAGCCCGGCGTTTCCATGCACTTCCGACGGATGTCTTCGGCTGGGGCGAGAGCGGTGGGGGTTTGAGACTTTGAGCGTATCTCAGTGCGAGCGTCTGTGAGATTCCCATGATCGCAGTGTGAAGGAGGAAGAACTGGGAGAAAGAAGCGGTTGTGGTGGCTTCGCTTCTTGCTGGGTCAGCCTTCCTGGATGGTTGCATTACTGTCTTGTGCACACATTGTCAAGCGCGCACAGAGAAAGAAGCTTGATTATTTTTCCCCGTGTTTGGTTTCCGTCGTGATCTCTGTGCAGAAATCACCACTTTTCTCCCAGTTCGCCGGTCCGCACTGAGCAGCAGGAATATGCTCATGAAGGAGTACCGGATCTGTATGCCTCTGACAGTTGAAGAGGTAAGATCCGCGCTCRTACCGGAGAGGCTGTTCCTTACAGAGGCTTTTATCTTTCAAGGCGAATTGAGGTTATATTTGTTTTGCTGAATATTTTTTCTTCGTGTAATGAACTTAGTCGGAGATGATTGGTTAGAGAGGAATGTTTTTATTGGAAAATATAGGAATCCTGCAGGAACGAAGGTAACTTAAGTGTATCAAAAGCATTGTGTCGTCAAAATAGTGATTATAAAGCTTTTTCAACCAGACTTTTCAGAGGAATTTCATGCATGTTTGCAAGGGAATGCTTTGTGCTGAAATTTCTATCTGATAAAGCGTTTTTCCATAAACCCAGATTCTAAATATATTTCACCTTTGCTTAAAATACCCTCGCAGCTGAACATGGCCTGAAACTTCAGCACAGGTAGGGGAAGAGAGGTGATCATTTATTAATAAAACTTGGTTGTCATTTGAAGAAGTGATTGAAAGTCAACGAGCACTTCGTCAGTGTTCTGAACTCTGCGTTAGAAGCATTATGTTTTTATTTATCTGCAAACATACCGCCTGCTCACKGTTTTAACCAACACAGTAATACCTACACGGAGTACACGTGCTCTGGAGTTACTGGTGCTCATGAAGTGTTTGTGGGTGCAATTATGTGCCCAAAGGCCTGATGGCGTTAGGAATGGAGATGGTGCTTTATGCTCTAGTGTCCTGCAAGTACAAAAAAGCCCGGTGTTGACTCATTTGGTCGTTTCTGCTGCGGATTGGGAGTCGCTGAGGGGAAGGAGCCCGCTCTGAGCTCGCATTTTGTGCGGAGCTGCGCGCAAAGTTCCGCTGGTCCCGCGGGCGGCGGCGGGGCCGCCAGAGGGCGTGCTGGCCGCGC
>NW_026623330.1:1775696-1836565 GCF_030028575.1 Malurus melanocephalus | reverse complement strand
CCAATTCCTTCATTCATCCGCCAGTTAATTCACACATTTGTTCTGTAAGTCCATCCAGGCGAGTGTTTGCTGCACAGTAGTATTTACTGCAGGCTGTGTGGAGAAGTCCTCGCGAGTATGACAGAGAAGTCATCTCAATGGTCTTTTTGTCCGTATCTTCAGATTTGGCAAATTATCAGTTCTCTAAAACTCAGAATTGGARCTGCCAAATATTTACTTCAGGCTGCTCAGGAAATTCCTTTTGCTGGGAGCARGAGCTAACACCACCACATACATGTAGTTAAATAGGCATTGGTTTAATTCTAGTATGTTTCCATCCAGGTTATATAGTATGATGTGATACTAGATGGCATTATTCTTTTAATACATAATTTTCTTAGTTTATTGCATTACCCTAATGTAGACAACATTTTATCCAAGCCAGTTCCTGATGTCCTTAGACTACCACACTTAGTTAATAACAGCTCATTACATCATCAGAAGGGAGTAGATCTAATTTATTTGGAAACATTATTGTTAAATAAGATTTCCAGATGCAGAAAAGTTCAAAAATCTTCCAAAACAGGAATGATTGGYTCATGATGAGGCACAAGGCAATCTTGGATGTCATTTGTTCTCTAGAATGTTAACAGAATTAGTAAAGATACTCRATTTTGTAGTTTCTCTTGTCTTTTATCATCCATTATTTAATCCAAGCACTGAAGTTGAGAGTCTGAATGAGGAGCCTAGAACATGTCTGATGTTTTGCGTCAATTTAGTTATAAAATTAACTAGGACAAAATCTTAAAATTAGCAAATCCCTTATTTTTGTTACACTATTTGCATACTAAAGAATTCCCACACTGTATTTCTCATAGTGGTTCATCCTTGTGACATTTCTTACAGTCTTAGGAAGGTGGTATTATCTTATTTTTACCMTCAGCTGCCCATTAACTGCCAACACTGTGTGGTATTTGTTGCCCTCTGCGTAGAACAAGGTGCTGCATTGCGCAGTCCTCAAGAGAACATCATGGGCAAAGCTCACCCTTCAAAGGCCAAGAGCATTTTGGTTCCAAGAGGCCCAAACTGCCTTCTGCAGGTGCRAAGTCACTCCAAAGTTCCGGGGGCTTTGAGGGAAAGGCCATTCCCACAGGATCTGCAATTTCCCACAGGGCTGGGATGTTGGGCTCTGATGTGCAGTGGCACTCGGGTACCTGACCTGCATGGACACCACTGGCAGTTAAGCACCCAAGGAGTTTTGAGGTCCTGTGTCTCAACAGGTGGGGGGAAAACGGAATTCTTTCTTATGCAACAGCACGGCTTCCCTTTTTGAGCTGTTTTTCTTGCATAGACTCAAATAAACTCTGTTTTTTCTGTTGTTTGCCTTTTCATCCTGTGCACTTTATACATACATCCAAAAGCACTTCCTTGAGCAGTTTTCTTTTTTTAGCAATGCCTTGCTAGTTATCCATCCATAAAACTCTCACAACATGAATGAGAAAGAACTGTCTTCAGTCCGTGATGTTGTCACCAGCAACAGAATGGTTTGAATGTCATTCTTGTGAAAATAATCTGGCACRGGCACAAAATGAAGCTTTAACTCTGTCAGCCAAGCACCTGTATCCAATCTCCTGTAGTCAGATTGTGTGTAATGTGAAAAAATGTGCAGTAAAATGTTGTGTAATGTCCAGGCAAGTAGCTGGAAGTCATGACCTCGCATGTAAATACCTGAGCACACAGCACTGTAGGAGTTCATGCTGCTCTGGCTGACTGCTACGACCTAAATTTATCTCTAGAGAAGAGTAAAAAACTSATAGATGTCAGTGTAACAGCAGCACTGTCTCCAGGTTAAAGGAGTTTCTGGCATTGTTGTGGATAGGAAATTCCTTCATTAGCTACTGCAGATCCTGTTCCTGAGGCGTTCTTTCCTTGATGCCCTTATTAGATAAGATACCCAAATATTTATGGGAGGTTTGTTTATCTACCTGTCTGCTTGTAGGCCAATGCTTTCTTGCAAAGAAAACATTTCCTCAGAAATGCTGTTTGCTACAGACTGAACAGTTGTGGTGTATTCTGAGCCATCATACAGGAGCTGGACATGCATGTTTGTTCCTTGCCCACATGCACCAGGAAAGATGGGTTGTTCCAAGAGTCCTTGCTGAGATGCAGTGGCACCACACTTCTTATTCAAGGCTGGGCCTTTCTCAGTAAATTGAATTTTTGGCAGCTTTTTAGGTCTGTTACAYGTGCATTGTCACAAGCTGCCTGATCAGCTTTTAAATAATTTGAGAAAGGAGGCACCATATTAACTGCTAAGCGAAATAGTAACAACTGCTGGAAGAACTTCGCAGATGAGGTCAGGATGGAAGTGTTGGTTGACMAAACCAGTATGACTGCTAATGGGAAATCATTCTTTACCTCATTTGTGATACTTTCAGCAAATGCAATCCTTTGATTAACATTGAGACCCTATGAATGAGAAAAAGCCATTTCTTTGCATTGGTGTGTAAAACAAGTAAAATCTATTCCAGTAATTCYATAGGATATGTTACCCGTCTTCATTCTAGCTGCAATTAATAAATGGGCCTTCTGCTTGGTTATTTTTCCCTTTGCATTTTCATGTGTTAGTTCATTCTTACAAATAGCTTGTTACATCTATGAAAGAATATTATAATAGGCTGCATTGTGGGTTTTAAATATCATCAGTTAAAAAACCACATTCCTAAGCAAGGGAAAAGAACACCAAGCAATTGAAAAGAGTGATGATGCTAAAAAATTCTCAGGCTTCGAGCTCATTGCAAATCAGAATTTCACAATTTTTCACAGGAAGGATTACATGGGTTTGTGGTTTGAGATGCCTTATTCTGAAAATGTAAACCAAATGTCGTAGATTAGCATGGTACTGAACAGTTCTGGAAGAGACAAAGTATAATGAAATTCCTGATTGGTGTGGGAAGTGATTATTCTTTAAGGGAATAGGTGGAAAGACATTTTTGTTGGATCCTGTTGAAAAGGGAGTTGTTCCTGCTRTAAAATGCTATGAAAGATGTGAAGCTAGGTTGGGTAAATTTGAAAATTGAGCATCAAATAAACTCCAGGAGTCACTGAGGTTTTTTTTCCTTGGAAACAGAGATGACCATYAAGGTTTCTGTTAGTTCTGTTAGTTTCTGTAACTGTACATGCATGGCCAGTACCTAAAGTCCTAACAGGTTTTTCTTTCCTTTGTTCTTTATTTCAACCAAGATTATCTCTGCTGAGGCTGGTGGAATCACTCCCACTCTGTGTTTTAAATAAAAGCCAAGTTGGATCTGTGGGGAGCTCTGCCTGCATGAGGTGTGGAGGAACAGCTGTACTGTCATGAATACAAACAAGCAGAGACCTGCAAAATGTCCGTAAATGTAGATCACGGTTTTTCAACAAAAAGTCCCTTCAGCTTTTAACRAATTCCGGTTTTAGAGGTGTTATCCTTGCTCCTTTACAAAAATGTTCATTGTTTAGTTCTTGCTTCAAATATGAATTCTCCCAGTGTGGATTATTTACGTAAAATTATTTCAACAACATCTGTGTAAACAGTGTTTGTATTCTCTGAATCTTGTGTACACTTTTTCTTCAAAAGATTTCATAGTCTCCCATTTTGTGTACAAAGGGTACATGTTTTAACATGTTTTATTCAGACAGATTTAAAGCTCATTGAAAGCATTTAAAAAAGTGTTGTTATGCCCTGAGAGTCAGCAGGTGTTACAATATTTGGACATAACTATATGTGTGTAGTACAGCAAAGCCTTTAATAGGGTATAAAGTGTCAAATAATTTCTTTCTTAAGTCCAGTAATCTGCTGCAGGGCAAACTACATCTCATCCTGAAATTAATACAGATAGATTAAATAATGATCAACTATGTGCATTTCCTTCATTTCCCAACTGTAGCCACTTCTATTCAGGAAGATATAAACGAATGGAACAATTGTAAAACCAGTATGATGGTTATAAGCAAGAAGACTATAAACAAACTTAAGGTGAACTCAGCTCATCAAATTTAATTTATTCGAATTACTTGTAAGTGAAATCATAGTTGGACCATGTCATGTCTGTGACCTCTGCAGAAAAYGTTTATCTGGCATTTCTGAGCTGAGGTTGTCCAGCAAAAATGGGCTTATTGTGCAATTTTAATTTAAGCTATCAACAGCTCTAATGCATCTTACACCAATTCCTTTACAASACACTGAATTGCTGCGAAGCATTAAGGATATTTTGCTGTAGTTAATCATCCTGTCAGGAGATGCCTTCTGAGMACATCACCAGCCTCACCTGCCTTTTGCAGTTAATACAGTGGAGGCACTGGCACATTTGTCTGAGGAGGATTCAGWATTAATTATTGATCTAGAAAACCTCTTTACACCATTCTGAGCATCTTTTTATCCTTCAAAAGAATTCCTTGTGTCTCTTGTCAGCAAAGGGGTCAAACCTGGTCTTTGGTAGGTGGTCATTTCTACTCTCCTCACAAGGCCTTTGCTACACACAGTGTGACCTTAAGTTCACCTTAAATCTTATGGCCTGAGAAGAATCATTGTAACAAATAAAACCCATGAGAGAAAGCACCAGAAGTTAACTGTTAGTACCAAGGAAGAAAACCTATTGAATTTTCTTTTGCTGCACAGTTGCAAGAAGGAACAGATGTAAATGAGAGCCATTTTTTAGCATGGGAAAAAATAAACACCTTACTTTAGTTTGGCCTTCTTATGTTAGTTGTGGTCAGCTGTAAAAGTGCAGCAATGCAGAGCAGATGTCAAATCCTCCCTGATCTCCACTGCAAATAGAAATCCAAAAATAAGCAATTTTCTCCCTTACTCCTGTTTGCACATTTCAATATAACTCTGTGCAAGAAACAAGACAATCTTTGTTCTGCAAACTTCAGTGTAAATCATTAAAAAAATCTTTCCGTGGAAAGGATTAGATATTCCCCAAAGAACTCCAGACTCTGACATGCATCTCTCTTTATCTCTCTTGCTCTGTCTCTTCCTGTCAACACTTGTTTTCTCCAAGATATATATTATATAGTAAATAATACCACACATTTGATTTGAGGGCTGTTAGCAAAATACGAGCCCAGTTTTGCATTTCCCATAAAAGAAAATGCAACCTGTTGGTGGTTTAGGACATTTTCTAGCTAAAGCACTCTACAGAGCCTTGATGCTATCAAGGACTCCATGAGCTGTGTTTGTCTTTGAAGCATAATGTAGGTTTGGAAACAAAAGAACAGGGAGAGAAAAACACAGAATGTCAATACTGGATTTTAAAACTTAGTGCTTTCTGGGTTTTTTTATTTTAGGGTTGAACTTTGCCTTGCTGAGAACATGAAGTTCTTGTGAGAGTTGATGTTAATGTTGGATGGTCAGCACTTTCGAAATTCTGGCCACTTCTGTTTATGTGAAATCTGTTTATGTATCTAATAATGAATGTAGATGTCTRTATTGGCATCTTGAAGTTTGGCAGCTCTGTACATTTTCCCATAGTCCAGTCTGTTTGATTTCTTCATTCTTCATACTTCTAAGGTTAGAAATAATATAATTGTACCAATTTTCATGTGCTTGACAGCATATGTTATAAAAATTTAGGTGATTTATAGCCCTAAAAGTCTATAAAACCCTTTAGATTAGAGAAAGACAAAGATTTCTGTAATGACTMGGAAAGGTTACAAATTATATTTTCCCTTGATGAATATTCATTTCAGTCTGATAGGCATTCACATTGTTAAAATCTGTTCGAGATCATGTTCTTGGGTACAAAAGGCAGCCTAGTCAGATAATGGAAAACCCATAGTTTATAACAATGATTCATTCACTAAGTTCTTCTGTGTGACTGGKGAGCTGACAAATGTGTTCCCCAGGCTGTTCTTATGGAACCCAGTCGGTTGTGGATGCTAAAATCCATGCAGGCTTTCCACCTTGGCTGTCCAACCTAACACACAAGCAACAATTATACACTCAGAGGATGGGCATGGGTAACACACATGTGCAAACCTTGAAATATTCTCAGCCATTGTGGGAGAGGAATAATCCTTTCTATCCTTCTTCATTAGAAACTTACTGGATTTTTTTTTTTTTCACATAGTTATAATTTTCTTGTATTCTGTCTTTATCCTCTTTGGTTCATAGAGCATCTATCATGAGCAGCAGTAGATTTTGTATGACTTTATAAGCAAAATAAAGCAAATAGTGACATTTCAAGCAAATTTGCTGTGAGAGCCCTCCAGTGCAGCCTGAAGAACTCTGTGTAGGCATATTGTGCACGTATTTAAGTGTAATTGCCAATGTCTGCAGGCATCTAAAAAGAGAGGAGAAAGGTGCTCCCCAGGATTATTGACTGTGTTTCAAAATGAGTGAAGAAAAAGTAATTTAGATTTCAAGTTGGGTTAACAGATGGATTTATAGTCTGTAGGTGGGAGAAACCAGACTTGAACTTCACCTGTGTTTATATATAATGCTTTTAGTCTAGCTTTAGTCTTGTTTATCTCCCTCCAAGTTCACRATTTCTTTCCAATTTTGGTTATAAGTGATCAGCCAATTTTGAATCCTTGGATATGTATCAAAACGCTATTTTTAATTTTTTAAAGTACAATGCAGGGTGCTAAATCGTAGGAATGACATTTTAATGGCTCTTCTTGGGGAAAAAAATATGCATCTTCCATCTTTTTCTTGTTTGTGGTCAGAAAATGCTGAAGCAGTTTTGGGCTCTTTTAGTTTTGTACTTTTGCAGTTCCAAAGCTGGTTTTGCAGTGCACCCTCCAAGCTCCAGCACATCCATAACTTGCACACACAATTTAAAGCACCAGGAATCATGTGAGTCACATGCATGAATGTTTGTGGATTTAGTACAAGACTTGTTCATATGCTCTCCAGAAAAATCATGGTCTTTATTTAGGAGTTTTTACGTGTCTGTTCTAAGATTAGTCTTGCCCAAGTGATTTAGGAATACTTACGCTCTGTGGGAATTATTTTCTGTGAGCATGCTGAGAATGCCTCATTTTCCATTTCATCACACTAAATGTCATCTTAGGTTTAATGTGCTGACCAATTAATGACTGTCTTCAGGGTTTTTTTCTGTAAAAATATTATTACAATGCATGACAAAATAATTGCATGATAATGGCACTCCAGTGTGACACACACTGTTGCTCAATTGCTTGATTAATAATCAGCTACTGATGACAAACACAACTAAGTTTTGAATGTATTTTCAGGTTTTTGGTCTCCTTTTATGTAAAAGTCATTAAAAGAACCTTTTGTGCTAGTGTCACCGTCTTGCTTGAAAGGTTGGCAAAATACAGAAGTCTACATGAAACAAAAATTGTATTTATCAGAAAGGTAAAGACAATGACAATTCTCTTGATAATCATGAAGTTCTTACCCATGCCAAGCTTGAATTTCTCCTGGTCATATATAGATGTTTTTAAATAGTCTCACTTCTTAGGCCCATTGAAATACTTGTCCTAGTATGTATAATCTTATCTTCTGAAAGATGCTTGACAAATTTATCCAGCTACTTCTCTGATTTTGTCAGATTTTTTTTTGAAAATGCAGATAAGCAGACCCCTAAGTGATACTTTTATTTAATAAATTAATTTCACAATGACTTGCAATAAGCCATAGGAAGCACATTAAATATACTCATGACTATAGTCTTAAATAACCTGCCTTCTTCTCTTATCTCATAGACTTGATATAAAATTGACTTAAATCTTCCTTCAGTGGGGCAGGCCTTGTTTTGCCTCAGTCTGCGTGAATGGAAAATCACTCAATGGAAATTAGACCATAATAATGAGTTCTGTTACTGATGTCAGAGAGGCCAAGATTTCACCAAATATGTGTGATAAAAGACAGCATATTTTTAGAACAGAAATGTTGAGAATTTTAATTCTGTTTTAGATGCGTGGTGCAAATCTGAAATTATTCCATTGATCTCAGGAGATCAATTACAGATTTTTATCAGTCTGGTCAAAAGTGGACTTTAACTAGTGGCTGTAAACTTAAAGAAAATGTAAATTTCTCAAATCAACTGTTCAAATCAACTGAACAAGAAAGAGACTGAGCTGATGTCTCCAAATCTTTATTATTCTCGCCTAACCTAAATGACATTTTCACACATTTAGATAAAGGCCCCAGATTTGTGTCAAAGCTCTGTAATGTTTGGGAGCCTACATCAAATGAAATTCTTGCTCTCTTCACATCACAAACTTCTCATTTACCTCTTTGCTCTCCATTTTCAATCCTAGTTTTATGGAACCTTTGATTTCGTTTCCTTTCTCCCATTTTCTCCCCTTGGTCACTCCAAAGTAAAGAAGCCTCTCCAACCCCAGCAGGCGTGTGGCCAGCTGGCAAAAAGCTGCTGCTCTTGCTTGGCCTGGGGTTTGCAGGGAATGGGGAATTGTACAGCAGACTGGAACAATTGATAATTCAGTTCCCTTTTGAGTACTCGGCTTGGGTTTGAATCCCTGTATTCCAGCAGTTACCATGGATCTTTCTCCCATAATGAAGCTGAAGAGAGCACCAAGTTCCAAAATCTCACTGATGTCTTGGAGGGTTGCTAAGTATTTGCATTTCTAAACTGTTTGCTACTCAGTTAAGGCCAGGGGTTTTTTGTTTCKTTTTCTTTTTTTCTTGTTTCTTTTTTTTTTYCTCAGGGATGTCTTTTTTTCTCCTCGGGATGATTCAGTACAAAAACATGTTTGTCTGTATTAAGGGGACTCTGTTATCCATTTGGGATGTGTTGAGATTTTTTTTTCCCCATTAACTTCAGTGGAAACAGAATAAAGCCTAAATGGGGATTTTTTTGGTTGTTSTTATTAATTTGTTCTCCACTCTTTTGTTATTGCCTATTTTCTCCACTATCTCTGCTTTTTTCATGTCTGAACTTGAACTTGCTYGGAGTCAAGTGATGCTGAACTTCTAAATCTGTTCTGAGGGAGTTTGAGATGAGGCAAACAGCATTTGAGTGGAAATGTTATGTCATAGTAACAAATGCCTATGGATTAGTTAGTTTATTTCCAGGACCTCACGGRCTATACATTGCTATTTATAATTTAACTTTCTCAAGCAGCCACGACTGTGTTTATGTTGCCATGGTGTTCCTTGCCATACTTGAGGGTGGATAGTAAATGCTATAATTGAAAATAGATACTCCCACTGAATTAAGGGTAACAGGTGGTTATGTTTTTATTTAATCATGCTGCAAGCATATTACAAGTTAAATGTAGATACCTCTAGCCTTGCCTCTTTGCCAAGACATTTTCAGACGTGCCAGTTTGTCTTCAGTGGCCAGCCCTGGAGTAAACAACATGAGTGATTTGTCTTGTGACAGACCAAGGAATGCCAGTGGCCATCAACGAGCATCCTCCACTTCAGACTTCAGAAAGCAAATGTTCTTCTGCAGGAGAGAAGGAAACTCTGATGCATGGGGGAGCTCTGCGTCTCATCCTTCCTCTGGGGACTGAAGTTTGAGTAAAGCTCTGATCCCTGACGAGCATTTGAGGAGCAGAGATTTCTATTTCCTTATGATCTCCACTTATTTGCCCTTTACCTCATCTCAACTCTTCATTTCCTTCAGTTTTCCAAATTTTCCATATGGGCAAACACGACTATTGAAAGCATCCCCCTCTCACAACTGTRAGAAGAGCTTTTGATTAAATTTTGTCAGCTCCAATAGAAACTGTTAAATATTATATCTTCAATACCTCATGCATGAATCACATAACATATATGTTTTCACATGTGAATACACATAAGCTTTTTCCATTCTTCAGAGTAAAAAGGTACAAACACACAGATACTGTCCTAAATTCGCCTTAATATTTAGGTGGGGGAAAACAAAGTGTTGCAGATTTTTCTCTCCAAAATATTCTAAGACGTGAAAATTAACTAATTCAAACTCATTTCACACTCTCTATTTACTGCAAAAAGCCATATGCCCAGGAGTATTAAGTAACCAGGTGCAAATACTTCAGTCAGGATGGTGTGGTTATTATCAAAGGCATTTATAAAATACATGTTAATAGAACCATCCCAAAGATGCCTAATTGGTGCAATTGTGTGAGCCCTGAAGTGCAGAGTGGAGATTTTTGCCTGAGTTCTACACAGCAGTCTCCTGTTGAAGATTTTTGTATCTTTTTTAGAAGCAGATGTCAGACTTCAGTCTTTATTAAGTTTAGTTAAATGGGTTCTCCAATTTTTGTTATAGCTATAGGATACAAAATGAATTTTCAGGAGCAGGAAATGTGTGCATACACAAAGTTTTCTCTTTAACTTAGTTCAGGGCTGCTTCTCAATTTTCCTTTCGCATTTTACCATCTTGCAAAGCAAAGCCAAACCAAATAGTGCTTCATGGATTGTATGATTTGTCATATTTTGGTTTTAAGCTGGTTTACATTGGCTGTAAACGTTCGTGTTATTTAAACCAGCGTCACTAGCTTTATACACAAGACCAAAAATCAGAAAATGTCTTCAAGCTTTGCAAGGAGATCCTTCAGGCCTTTTACAAGCTCCCAGCAACTGCATTCCTTTCCACGGGTTGTTATACTTAACATCTTTGTTTGCGGGCCTTTTCCACAATTTTGGAAGTTAGACTTGCAAATTAAGCCAGCTACTTTAGCTCTCCAGCCTTATGTTATAGGTAGCACTTGATTGAGTTTATTGTTACAGAAAAGCTGAGGACATTCCCTAGGGCCACTCACAAACTTCCATGTAACAGTAAGCATGCAGTAAAGCATTAGGCTTTGAAGTATTCATGCATATTTAATGGTAAGAGAGGAAGAGAACTCAGCATTCTAGCCAATCCAAACCTTTGACAAGAACAGTGAGTTTAGGAAAAGAAAACTTGAGTTTGWGAGATATTTTTGATCAAAGAAAATTAAAAAAGCATTGCTGAAGGTGATTAATGTAGATTAGTAGATCATGTTTATTAAGAACAATGTCATGGATTCACAGATCTAATGGAAATTCAGTCTTAGACTTGGGTTTTTAATGGCTTTTCTGAGTTCTCCCTGCTCAGCTGCCCCTCCACCTGGTCTGTTTGGAGATGTAGGACCTCTGCTTTGTATCGGAGCTGGGTCTGGAAATCCCAGAGCCTTTGTGCAAACCTGTGGTGCCCTGGAGCTGCTTAAATCTCAAGAGATACTGASCTGGGAAAGAACTGCCTCACTTTTCTAACCAGTGTAACCTGTGTGGGCACAAGAGTCTGGAGTCAAGCTCCTGGTTCAGCAAGGTCTTCATCACCCACAAACCAGAATTCAGTCTTGAAGTTCATGAAAGCTTTTTTTTTTTTTTTTTCTTGCCACTGTGCTTTACCAGGCTTCATTTTCTTGAGTTTATATCAGGTTATTCCACACTTTTCTTAAGCAGTTATTCATGAATATTCATTCTTAACAGTCACGATTCTCTGTGTGAAATTGTAGCATGAATTTTTATCTTGGTGTTGATGGGTGGATCCYGATACTCCCCCCTCCTGCGCCGAGTGTTCATTTCTCTGGTATCTTGCTTCTTAAATCCAGGTTACACTGCAGTGAAAATGTTCCATGACTCTTGGTTTGAAATAACATTTTTACCCATTTTGTCAGTTWAAAGAAAACAAGTGAAAAGTAAGGGAACAAGGAACTACACAGAAGGCATTTTTCAGAGAAAAGGATTTCAGAAGTAATAAGGTTTAGAGCAATAGAATCCACTAGCTCTGCCAGGTGACATTTAAAAGCATTTTTCATTTTTTAGAAAAAGGAAATATGAGGAAACCATGTGGGAAAAGAAATAGACTTGCTGATTAAATATTTTATCATGTAATCACTGACATAAAAATAATGACAGAACTGTTGAGGTACATTTTTGCCTGTCTTATCTTGCAAACCCTTCTTTTACTTTTGGACTTTTGATACCTTCCAGTAAAGAGTTTCAAAGAAAAAGGATTTTTAACTCCATCAACATTTCATCATCTCACTGATTTATGTGTGTTTGCATATGTCAGATTTAAACAAATTGTTTGCATATGTCAAATTTAAACAAAAACTGCTTGGAGGCACAGCAAACTTTGCATGTTGACATATAAAGTTCAYCTCAGTAAGCCAGCTGAAGATTTGGTCCCTTGTGCCATTTCTGTAGCAAATTAGTGCACTGCACCTGCTTATGACTTTCTAGAAAAGAGGGAAAGAAAAATTAAATTAAAGTCTAAAAGGTGTAGAGCATCGGCATTTTTTTTACTATTTCACATTCCTGCATATTGATGTTGAGTTAAAAACTGTTTCTTAGGATTCAAAGACTGATCAGTCCTTCATATTTTGCATTTATACTGATGAAAAAAAGAGTTGCTGGATTTGTTCCTGTTACATCTTTAGCATTTTCTATAAAGTCGAAAAATATACAAACTCCTCTGTGAAACCTTTTGTGACAGAAGCCAGTGTTTCAGCATATTTGTCTAATGAAGCTGCTCGCGAACGGCTGTCATGAAAATGCAAAGACCTGTGGGTGACATAAAGCCATTCTGACATCCTGAGCATGGGATCCTTTTCAGGCAGACTCTGAACAACTCCACAAATTAATCATTACCTTCAGATAGGATGGCACTGGGACGTGCATTGCATTCTTGGGAGAATGAGAAACAATTCACCCAAGATCGAAGGCTCAGGTTCTGTATTCCTGAGGAGCTATGCACTGCTAAGAGGAGAGGTCTGGTTTCCTCTCAGCTGACCTTCTGAGATGTTTCTCTGTAATTTCACACTGTTCAGCCCCATGTCCCAGCTCTCTGTGTTTCARAGGTACCAGAGCTGTGTGACACAGTCCAACCAGCAGGAAACTGGGGCCTTTTTGGTTCCTCTCTATGTGGAAGACCATGGTGAAGCCTAAGTTTTCATCCCTGAGTTCTCCCATCTGTAGTGCTGAGGTGACCCTGTGGTGAATTTGGGCTAAAGAATTTGAAGCTGGTTTTCTAGGTGTTCATCCCACTGAGGTCAAAGAGATAAAGTTACCGAGCTTTTCATCTAATCAAGAGTTGCTCTCTGAGCCTTGCAGGCTGCAAGTGATCACTGTAACTGTATCCTCTGTGTTCTCTTCTTTTGTCTCTTTGTACTCTCTGTAATTTGCCTCCCACTCCCKCTTTTAAATCCCTTTGTAGGAGGTTAATTATAAAAATGTAGCTTTCCATCCTTGTTGGGTTCAAGTTCTCTTCAGTTGCTACAACCATCAGCAATGACGTGTGGAACACTGTCAGACCCAGCACAAATTTCYCTGGGACTTAACTGGTGCCCTCTTTCCAGGGTTAAAAACTATTTGTCTATTCATTTTACTTTTTTACTGCACCTTGTAAACAATGATTTGTCCATGTAAGAACCTTTCTTATGGCAAATTTGTTTCTTTTAGAACATGGGGGAATGTGCTTTCAGGCACTCTTGGGGATGYCCTGTGCAAGGCTAAGRGTTGGACTTGATGGTCCTTGTGGGTCCCYTCCAAMTCAGCATATTCTGTGATTCTGTGGCCTTGGCAAAATGAGCTTTTGATATTAAATTGCCAAATATCAKCTGGGTCTGCTCTGGCTGTGCACCTGTTGACCTCTTCAGACACAGATTAACACAYGACCTCTCCTCACTAAAGCTGTCTKAACTTTTACTCTATATTTATGCAGCCAAGCTGTGCTATTCACACACTTTTAAAAACTTTTCTTGAGCAATAGGAACTACTCTCACATATTCCCTCTCAGTTTTCTGTTCAATACATTGAATAGATGATAACAAAGGAGAAGCATATGAAAAACAAATTAATACAATTCCAGTCCTACTTGGTGAAAGTATAGAATTATAATTTAATGCCAGGACAACATATTGAATTATTGTAAGTGCAAAATTGCAAACTTCTGATTAGAGTACCAACTCAGATTTTTTTTTTTATCATGGCTATCTGATTTACTGCATGTAAGCATAAAACTTCAGTAGAGGATTTTTGTTGACCATTTTTTAATTCTTTAAATTTTATTTCTTTAAATAACTGACTATTTGGGGACTGTTTCTTAAAGAGAATCACAGAGGTTGCAATAATGCTAATAGYTMGGATTACAGACAGTTCATTAATATKTTTTGCAAGTAATATTTGCCAGTGCACCAGCATTTGCATATTATATTAGCAGTTGTTTTGCCAAGTGCTGGTTGGCAGGATGTCATGTTCCCTGGTTTCCATTTGGAGCTGAGAACTCTTCTGATTGTTTTATCTCTGAAAGGAGTTAACATTTGCTTTATTTTGAATCCTAGTGCCTATAGGATGCACAGCACCTAAACCAGCAGGGTCCTGTGCTGCAGGATCCCTCACTTTGTCACTGCCACCAGCGAACACTGTTCTGCTGTTGTTTCATCAYCACCACAGCCCAACACACACAGATCTGTCCGTCTTGGAAACACAGATAAATTTCCATGTCCATGTTTAACTTTGATTTGTAGTTCCATTTTCTCTGTAACCTCCTCCCACTGACTGTAAATCAGTAAGTGAAAAGCACACCGTGTACATGATCTGCAGTCAAGCATTTGATATGTTTGTAATTAATTGACAGCATTCCTATATATGCTGGTAAATGAGATTAATGCCCTCCTCAGGTCCACTTCCACACCRGGAAACCAGTGGGAGTTTCTCTTCTTTTGCATTAAGAATGCAAAAACATGAACCAAAGAGAGAATTCATTGAATGAGGAGCTATGTGTGACATGCAAGACAATTCTGTCCTGAAGTGCACTCTGCAGAGCTCTGCTGGCTTTAGGTAAAGTGCTTTGTCTTACACAAAGCACTACAAGTCATTTTTGCATATGGCATTTGCATTTTTGTGTTATTTAACTGTGCTACCAGGGGACCAAATTATGTTAGAAAATTTAAACTGCTTCATAGGGACTTTAATAAAATTGTGAACCTGTTGATTTCCTAAATTATTTATAATATGGACAAAATGAAACAAGGTTTTTTCTGGTCAGTGAGTATCTAGGTGGGATGAGCCTGGCTTGGTAAGCCAGTACATTTTTCTATTCTGGCACTTGTGCTGCCTCATCTTCTTCAGCAAGTGAGTAAATAGTGAAAAACCTTCTTCATTGTCCTCTGTTGATACACAAAATCCTGTCCTCCTCAGAGAAAACTTGTTTTCCTCATCAGAAAATTCAACCATCCCATGACTACAAGTGCAGGAATCCTGGCAGCCTGGGTTGTGCTCCACATTCAATTAGGAATGACATCAGTAGACATTGGGACCTTTTTGTTTTGCTGCTCAAGCTCTCCTGTGGTGGCTGCAGTCCTGGAACTGATGGCCCGTGGAAGCTTTTGCTGCCAGGAATGGGGGAAATATGCAAATATAATAATCTTCTGAATCATCTTGGAGAAGGCATCGCTGTAGTCTGAGGCAGAGTTATAAACCATCAAAACATGCAAATCACGTTTGTGTGAGTGACACAGTGAGGGTGTCCCTGTGCTTAAGTAGGGCATTACTCAAAATAGTACTATTCCAGCTTTCCATGGGAAAGTACTTTCTGTTCAGTGAGATGTTTTCTTTCTCTACCTAGTCATCAAAAAACACCATCAATCCCCTTTCCAGTGAGGCAAGCTTCTGTGGAATGTGACATTTGTTATTTCTCTTACCTGATAAGAGCTGGAGACCTAGATTCATACAGAATGCAACACACACTTTTTTTAAAAAAATATTCCTGTATGCATGAAAAAGGGCTTGTTCAGAAGAACTTGGCAGCAAAAATTTGGTTTTGTGGGTAGGTGCAAGGGAGGTAAATTCACTCTTTCTGTAGTTTTTGTGTGTCTTAAAGCAGAGAATGAAACAGGAGTGAGTTTGTTGCAGTCATGATACAGAGTATATGGTTGGAAATAATTCAAAGGCAACCTCCTGCCACTCTTTCTGTGTCGGTTGAAGAAAAGAACATTATTACAACAGACAACTGTCAGATGAAATTTCAGAATTGCTGTATTATAGAAACAGAATATACTGTGCACATTATGACCATGCTACCAATTTAGTGAATGTTTTTGATGGAATTAACAACATACATTAAAATTTATATAGGCTATAAGTGTATAATTCACCCAGCTGCCCTCCTGGACCTCCAGGCTTGATCTTTCCTTTGCATGCCTGGAATTTGTGCAGGCATCAAGAATTTMATGCCAATATATGAGGTGGCTGTCAAACAAGACCCAATGAACAGAGGTGATGGCACTTTTCCCCCTCAGTATCCAAAAGTGCAATTGCACACAAATATATCATTGCTTGTCTGAATATAAAGAGAAGCTTTAAAATCTTCTAGAACAAAGGAAMCAATGTGTCATTTTTCTATTACTTTACATGGCTTCAGTTTGTGTCCTGTAAAATAAAGTGTTCTCATCCTTGCCGTTTATTTTTGCAGTTTCTAAGAGCTTCACCATTTAGGATGATCCACCAATTTGGTTTGAAGCATAAAATGGGGTGCATTCATGCAAGTATTAGTCTTGGTGTATATGTCCTTCTGAACATCAAATTAATAATTTGATTCATGGGCGTTAAAAGGAATTTCAAGTGCTGCTCTAATGAGGACAGACAGGAACATCTTTTGATACCTTGTACTGAATTTAAGCAGTTGCCTATCTGATATACTTTATAGTGGTGCCCGCTCCGCTTCCATAATTATGGGCCTGTCAGCATTTCCATTACTAACCCCTATATTACTGMTGAAAATATCACTCCAGGATGAAGTTTTGTACAAAGCCTTTCAGCTGTGAACGAAGAAGCTTTCAAAATTAATTTTGCTGCTTCTCCAATTTAAAAAATGAAGTTTTGCTGTTGCTTGCTCTGCCCTGTACTAATGTCTTGTTTTCAGAAAAAAAAAACCCCACAGGGTCAAAATACTGATGTTTGTTTCCTGTAGCGTGAATGTAACACATTGAAAAGATAAGAACTGAAAGCTGAATGCTTTTATTTAACCACGAAAAAGCACAAGCAGGAAAAAGTACATCTGCAAGCTGCCACTGTGAGCTCAGAAMCACCTCACTTCATTTTCACCTGTGTGCAAAGATTTCAGTGGCCTCCACCCTTTTGCATAGATTCCAAAACAGTGAGGAAATTATAATTTTGGTATCAACGTAGACTGATTTGAAAATAATTATTTTAGAGTTCAAGGACACCCAGAATTAGGAGGTGCAAAAATTAATATTGCCTGTACAGTTTTGGTTTCCTGCTTTGTGAATGTATTTTTGGTAAGACTGGTTCCTGGAAAAGCTGGGTGGGGCTAGTGTGAGCACCATTTTTCATTATATAATTTTTTTGTCTTTTTTTAGTAACTTATACTCCATCTCTGAAGGTGAAACCAGTGTCTATCATGGTTTTGAGTGATGCTTATCACTAAAGTGTCCGAGTGTTTACTAAACATTAATCAATTTATTWTCATTACACTTTTGTAAATGAACAAATTCTATAATTTTGCAGCTGACAGAAGCCTGTATTGAGACATAACAGTTGAAAATATTCCATTTTTTTAGTATATGACACTTGGAACTTGATTTTTCAGGGTGGAATTGGAAACACAGTTCTCATTGACTTTAGCACCTGGCAATCTGGTAAATATTTCACATTTCCCTGAATCAGATCCCTTGTGTTGAGTGGGATACCCAGATGAGGAGGAACAAGGGATAAGCAACTGCTTGTGAGGAATTTGGGATTTAGTGATTCGCCTCGTGTTGCCTCCCTTGCTTAAATGTTGTCATTCCTCATCCTTGTGCATCACAACTGGGCCCTGGTGCTGGTGATGCCCAGAGGACACAACGCTGATGTGGAGCCTTCACTTCACTTGACCTTGAGCTGGCCCTGTTTTCCCTTCCCAGAATGTTTTTCAGCACTTTGGCAAACGGAGCAGAAGCCCTACGTAAAATCATCCACATTAGTATGCAACTGCCTCCAATAGGGAGAAAAAATGGAACATGATTATTTAATTGTGCCAGTGTTTAGGTACCCAAATACATTAATATCCAATCAGACATCCATCCCTTCCTGTAGCTCTTGAATAAAAACCTGGCTTTACCAGCTRAAGAAGATTTCCTTAAGCATAGTTTTTGTTTGTAATTATTTTGCAAACTTCAGAGAAAAAAAAAAAAAGAGCTTGACTATGACAGAATCCTAGAATGGTTTGGGTTGGAAAGGACCTTTAAAGGTCATCTGGTCCCACCCCCTGCCATGGGCAGGGCCATCATGTGATGTGTGATCACCCGGCCTCATGTGAGCTGCTGCCTCTTATCACCAGTGCTGGAACCTTGGGATGCACTGCACAGGCTGCTGCACTTGAGATAATGGAGAGGAATGGATAAAATGAGCATTTTGAATGTACACAGTGCCATATGATGGAAGAGAATAAGCAATAAAAAAAAAATCTGTGATAAAGAATACAAAAAATACGTATCCTAAATATAGTAGGATCTGTGAGAGTGTGCAGTAAGAACAGAGTATTTTAATAATTCTTCTGGAAAGCCCTAAAAAGCTTCTTTGAGAATATGGAGCTGTATTTGCAAAGACTTAAATTTAAAGGTTTATATTTAGCCRAGGGATTTTCATGCATAAGTATTTATGCAAAGACTACATGTCTGTTGAATTTCAAGTCCYTTTCCTAGCTCCCTGTAGGCATAAGAGTCTTCCAAAGGAAAAAAATTCTGACATTTATTTCCAATACAATGAATCATTTTAATTTAATAATTGCTATTATTTTTACCAGCAACTGAAACATTCCTGAACCATTTTCCTTGTGGCTTTCTCAGCCTAAAGTAGAAACAATAAAACATCATGCAACGAAAATTCAGTGGAGTTTTTACCAGCAGGAGAACAATCTTAAAACGGCAGTTGTTAGCCAGCTAAAAGTCATCTGTTACTTTCTCTGCTCRTAGTTCAGATAGAAATCTCTTCAATGTAAGTGTTTCATTTTCATATCACTGTTACCGATAGCCTGAATTTTAAATACAATTCYGTTAACAGAAAAATACCGCTACATATTTACACAATACACTGCCTATGTCAGTGTTAAAATAAATAGTTGATGGTAACATAAACTTGTGTTTTACTTAACTGGCAATGACCTGCTGCAGTATCAACATCATTGTTAGCAATATAAACAGACAGCTAGTAAATACACAACACATGCACCAAAGTGCCTTCGYTGGAATTACTGCCAGAGCAAGACTGCACTAAGTCAAACCACCAGCTGCTCATGATATTTGAGGCCAGATTCAGCAAGACAGTGGCCGTCTTCAAGTCAAATACAGATCAGCAGGAGATGAGAGTGGTTATTTGGCTTCAGCTCTAGGCTCCTTTATCTTTCATTTCAGRATAGCAATAAAACAGAAGTTGKAGYKAGCAAAAGCTACGAGGGAGCTGAGRGGATAGGGAYGGACATGAAGGCAATATTGGGCTGGTTATCTCCACCTGGATTGCCTGCAAACATTGGCCTGAGTGTTGGAGCAATCTCACTGTGGGAGCACACWGCAAAACAAGTCAGCCCACGCTGAGCTCGTGCTGCAGTCCCTGCCTGTGCTATTCTTTATTATTTTCATCCTGTTTCGCAGGTTAATTATTTGATAGCTCTTAAAACTCATCTTCTTTCGGCATCTTTTTCAGATAACCTTCAACACCACATCTAATCTTTCATTTCAAGAAAATTTAAGGCAGTCCACTTCTTTGAGCTTCTCACTTAATAACTATTCATACAAAYCTTTAAGCTGATGATGTTCTCTGAGAGGCTGTCTCAGATGAATTTCTTCTGTGTTTTAGTGTATTTCTGAAAGGATGAAACAGTATATTTTTGCTCATGGTTTTGAATTCTTGCAGGGGCAATTGCGATTTTAGGCATTTCAATGAAGTTGTTGTGAAGTGTAGAAAATTATTTTGAGGATGTTACCCGATGGTAATGACATTTAATGTCATTTTTTCCTTCTGATGTCATTGGAAGAAATGTCAGTCAAATGGCCTTAAGGAACCGTTCAGTCTCTGGATGAGAAGGAAGTGTGTCTGTGCAAGCTTCCCTTTGGGATCKCATTTCTAGACTTGAGAAAGTGCATTTTGTGCTTCATTGTTGCCCTGAATGCGTGTCCTCACAAAGATGGAACAGTGACACCACGCTGACGTCTCCCAGTTACTCACGTGGACAAAGGCACTAAAATGCAGACACCCTTTCACATCATYCTGACTTCACCTCAGCTGCAAAGAYAAAAGCATCCATTTTGTAAAGGTTGGGAGTTTTGTGATATGAATCTCACCAATAGATAGGAAAGGAAGGGAAAGAAAAGGAACTAAAAATGGAATGGCAAGGAATAGTGTAGTGTTTCAGCCCTGCAGGATTGCCTTTAATAGTAAGTGGAAAACCAATGCTAGTTTGATCTTCCTGTCGTAATGAAATTACTGAATTATCCTTTCATGTCCACAGATCAAAAAAAAATGGAGAAACTTGATCGTTCATTTATTCATCTGAATGACCTTTAGTCATTCTGGCTGACTTTGTGTCAGGGAAGGCAGTTGTCGAATGGTTGGGCTGTCAGGGTTTGTGGCACAGTCGAGGACTGGAATAACTGCATAAATAGCAAGCCTCAGATTCAAACCTTCTGGCTATGGAAGAGCCTGTTGTGTCTCTGTAGCACACGTCAGGGCTGAGAGAAAAATTGAAGGTCTATTTTTAAGAAAAAGAGCCTTGTCAAATAAGGGCTGCTACAGCAAGTTTTTGTCTCCAGTTTGTAAGTTCTGGCACCAAAACCAAAGAGGCTTTCAGGGAGTCACTGCAGTCAGGGTGTTCTGTACCAGTCCTGTGCTCTGTACTGCTCAAGCAGTTTCAAGTTTCCAAAATTTTTTTAGGAGGCCACCAAGAGCCATCAGGTTCATAATGCTGCATATTCACCCTTGTTTTCTCTACCCTATTTTGCCCATAAAAAAAAATAAAGCAAGGTGGAAGACTACCACAGGAGCTGGATCTGCAGGATTTGTACCTTTGGGGGRAACTGTAATGCTTATTTACTGCATGTGGAATTTTCTGGTCTTCATTAAGGCAGCATCAACAGGTAATATAGGAAATACATATGAATCCAAGGCTGAAACTCACACTCCATTTTCTCTCTTCCACATGCTGTAATTCAGGTGCTAGAATGCAAATCTTTTATTTGTTTTCAGTAACTGGGGAATAATTGGGCAACAGAATCCTGTGAGTTGTGAAAGAAGAGCCCTGACCCRTCACTAAATCCAATTGAATGAAAAACGCTGTTGGCCCTTTTGGAAGGCCTGTGTGGTTGTTGGATCTAAGCTTTTGTATTCTCTGTTGATGGTCATTGTGTGTTTGTGTGTTAGAAATTATTGGAAGGATGAGAAAATAAAGCAATAATCAGCCATGCTTGCCAGACTCTGGAGTTTTAATGTCACTAARTGCCATGGGAAGATGACATGAAAGCACTTGTCATCCAGCAGCCCTAAATACAACCTTGCATCTTTCCTAGCCCTAAAAGAGCTTTATTTACMACACCAGCTTCCTGTCTATGTTTTTGCCTCACTTTAAATTTCTTAAATACTTTTCAATGGTAATTACTGATKTTGCAATTTGAATTTAAAGAAACAAGTTGGAATAAAGAGTTTCTTTTGATTTTCTCATTCTGCCTGTCCTTTTTGGCATTAAATGTTACTTTTGAGACCACTGCATTATCTGTTCTATTTTATTGTAGTACCTGGGGTGTTTTATCTTTTCTAAAGGAACTTCATTTATGTGTGTTGTTTGTTTATCTGATGGGTATTATCAGTGATCCAGATAATATCAGGTGGCTGTGGTGCTAATTCAGAATCATAGCAAGAAAATGGGCACAGGACAGGTTTAATCTGGTTAACTAGAGGATACAGTATATAAAGTAGAATATATTCAGTAGATAAACTTGCATGCATRGATGGATCCCAGTGGAAATGCCAGGTCTCTTCCCACGCACTGCCCTCCTTGTCAGCGTTTGTGCTCATGGCAAAATGACCATTTGGCTGTGACAGAAAAACCACTGAGAGCTCCCCACTGAGCCAAACTGGCGGCTGCCTCTCACTGACAGTTGTGACCAGTTGAGACAGCAAATTGCTCATTACCATCCTTTCAATCAAAGAGTAGAATATTAGATGCATTAATTTATTTGGGTTTGACTAATTGTCTGCAGCCTGGACAGAAGAAAAGATGAAACAAGCGCTGTTTAGCYTGGTTGTGGTGGCTTTGCTAATCCAGGGTTGGGAAGCAAGTGTGTCACATCCTGAGGATCAGGAAGGTGTAGCTGAGGAATATCGCTGCTCTGTGTAGCTTTAATTTGTGTGTCTGAGGTGCTGGAGGCAGTTCAGCCATGGCAGTGAGGAATTTGGAGTACCCTGATGGTTATCTGCCTCTCAGGAGAATCCTGYAGTCCATACAGAGCACAAGGCAAAACAACCGCCAAGAAAAAAAAGGGAAATAGAGAATTTCGGTTTCCAAGTTGGATAATTAACCATTAACATTCCTTACCCACCGTGTATTCATTCTGTGAATGAATGTGAGAGAGGGAGGAATGGAATATTCTGAAGGTTAACAGAGGCTGGAAAGTGACAGTGTGAATCCTGCAGGAACAGTTTGCCTGAGCTCCCWCTAAAGCTCTTCCCTGAACTACTTAGCTAAAATCTTCCTAGTCAAGCTCCCAGGCCCTGCATAAAACACCACATGTTAGGATTTTCCCTGTTTTGGGAACACCTAGCAGGTAGTGTGATATCCCTACTTTCCCACCCCACAAGTTTTCAAGTAAGGGAGGGAGATTCTAAAGAAATCTGAGAAACCATCCACTGGAGCACTCCATTTGTTAGTGAGGATATTGTCCAACAGGCATTTTCCCAGCCTTTGAACTGTAGGAGAAAGCCCTGAGTATTCCCATTAAAGCACARCATTGTCTGGTTAACAAAGCTGAGRGTTCATAGAGCTTTTAGAATAAAAAAATTTGTTGTAAAAGTATTTCACAGTAACAAACCTGTGGAAATAGTAGAAATTATCTAAATGTTTTAACTTAAAGGTTATGCAGATACGTACATCTACAAATGTTTGACTGAACCACATGCATTTAAAAGTATGTTAGACTAAAATTAGATTACTGACCAACCTGTGAGACCCGTTTGGGCAAGGACATTTTTAGTGAATTTTATTCCTGTTTTAATATTTTCTTCCAGCTTTTTCCTTAATCATACCTTTTTGTGCTTCCCAAYGAATCATTTACAGGCACATATGTCAAAGAATTCTCTAAGTTTGCCTGAATTCTTTATTTTTATGAAAAGTAATGAGGAAGGTCAGGCTGTGTTGCCATGCAACAAGTTTGTGGTCTTGCTGTCTGCTCCTTCTGCATGCTATAAAAAAATCAAAAATGTAGGAGATAAAGAGTTTTCATTGGGTTGCCATTGCTGCAGCAACCACTTCCTCTCTGAATTTGAACGAATGACAAGCATTTGGGGAGTAGAAGCCCCTGGGTGGCAGGAAAGGAAGCGATGAGCTCTTTGTAACTGTATTTTTAGACTCTGGTGAGGARGGTTTTTTTTTGTTCAGCTTGCGTGTGCATGTGGTTTTTGTTTGGGGTTTTGTCAATTATTGAGGTCTGCAGCAGAATGCTTTAGATTAATTCTCTGACTTTTTCCAAACCCAGCTTTTTACAGGGTGTGTGTGCATTTCAAATCTTTGAGCTACGTGTTTTCCATTTCAAACACATGTCTCAGATACCAGATTCCAGCCCGGAGTACTCACACAACCATCACATAGCTCTCTGCTGGCCTGAGGGACTGCAGGAAGAAAACCAGGTTGTCTATAAAGAATTCTTATCTATTTATACATTTGGTTGTTATGGTTTTCAGCTTTATTCCCTGGTGCTACTGTACACCACGAACTCTTCTACCCAAAGGACACGTTCCAAGTGACGCAGCTGGCTCCAGCTCACGAGGAAGTGGTTAAMTGCAGTAGGGAGTGCAGGAAAGCTGTTTGTTCACTTACAAAGCTCTCCAGAGTCAACAGGAGAGGCTTTCCATTGGACTCAAACAGGATCTGTTCCAGCTGAAGTGGCCTTTTGGAAACTTCTTTGTACTTGGAAGTTTTCAAAAGGCCACAACACAAAACAAAATTCTTGTGGTGGAAAGAAAGATAGTCGCACTTAGAAGCATTGAGAAATTGATTTATCTGTTACTTGTAGCACAAGCAACTTCAGAAGGGTGGAGAGTCCAGCACAGAACAGGAGCTACTCATTCTTTTGCTGCTGATGATGGTCATTACTGCTGTTGTTGATATCCAGAGGGGTAGGGCAAGGAGATCTSTCCTAGAAAAGCTTTTTAGTTCCCTGGTACATAGTCAAGGCTCCATTAATCCCACTGGATTCTCTCACGTGCTGATATCTGCACTGATAAATTGCCAGCTGTSGTTTACAGCCCCTGGATAATCTCTGCAGGTATCTGTGTGGAATATAGAGATACATATTGGTTGTATAAACTCAAAATGTTTTATTTATCCCAGATATTACCACTCTTTTCAAATCTTCCCAAGTATGATGGACACACGTAATTCTTCTGCGTTGSTTAAAATCTGCAGGTTGTTGTTTCCTGCACCTCCCTCTGCTCTGTTTCCAGGTTCTGTCCCAGAGGAGAAGCTGCCTGTGTTTGTAATGTTCTAGACTTCCTTCCAGAACACTAAAACCAGATAAGCACTGCTGGAATGCCTAATGCTGTGACCCTTTCTGTTAAAAACATCTGGAGACAATATAGCTTCACATTCCTGGATTATGATAAAATTGAATTGAGCCTATAGAGTCCCTTGTCAGGAATTCTTTGCCTTCACCCTCCCTTTGRTTTACATGTGGTATTGAAAGAATGTCTGCTCTGGAAGCTTTGTAGCCTGTCAGTCAGTCAGGAATGTGATCCTTCCTGGAAATTTTGCTTATCCTTGCGTAAGAGCTTCTGTTCTGTGTTGTGCTGGAAGGCAGCAATTCTGCTCATCTGTGCAGCATCAAAGAACTTGCACCTTCAAGGTGGGAAAAGTTTGAAATGCAAGGTTTGTGCTCTAACTCTAGAYAGAGACATGAGCACCCTGACCCCTCCAGAGTGTGCACCCCACAGCTGCTTTTTGTTCTGCAGCAAAATCCACRTTTCCAGCCCAAGAGTTTATTGGCTGCAGTTTTGATTTTCCATAAGTCAGTGGCAGGCAAACAGATTTCGCCCCTAAATGTATTCACAACATTTCTTGGAGAATTATGCATGCAACAGAGGTATAAGTACAAAAGTTGTAAATTCCTATGGCAGTGATTCATGTCAAGGTGGGGAGATTCTGTCACAGATTTGTAGAGTAGGTATTTCAGTTGTTTTAGTTTCTAATTAACTAAAATGGAAAAATTATGTCTTCTTTCAGTACTAGTTTTGAGATTTCAGTGTATCTTAAAAATCTGGGGAGGAAAGTATGTCTTCATTTCCTCCTTATGCAATTGCTCTCATGTGCTTCCTTCCATCAGATGACTGCAGATAACCTTAAAATTTTCATGATCCTGATCCCTGGGTTAGATGCAGAGATRCAGAAGTGACCTCAACTATTTACAGACATAGAATTCTTTATAACATTATTTTTATCTACAGGGTGCAGGAATAAAACAAGTGAATTTTAAAAATTAAATTGAAGTCAGTTTTATTTAAGTAGATCAGAAAGTGGGATGAAGCACTTGTGATAATCAAATAAAATATTCTGGACTGTGAATATATTTTTGTTTCATTGTAMGTGGCAAACAAAATTTCACTCTCTTCTGCATAAATTATCAGAAGGSAGATTGGATTTGCCTTGTTCAGCTTGTTTCTACTAAATACTAAATCCTGATGCTGTTTTATTCATTGTAGATTGTGCATACTAAGAAAGTTCTCATTTTTTCATATTTATAAGCAGAATTAYATTGCCTAAAATGCATTGTAAGGAATTTTCTTGCCAAAAAACGTAATTGCAGAATTATTCTGTGCTGTGATTCTGAAAAATTTATGGAATCCTTTGTAGTCTCTTTGGTGCTTCTGAACTCGAAGTTTACTCTTTTTTTTTCTGAAAGCATTGAATTCTCTGCAYTTGAAAGTTGATGGAGTTGGTGTGAGAGAGATCTTTATAAGTCATAAAAATGAGTAATTACTGAAGAAGAGTAATTAGAGAGAAGAAGCCTGAGGGGAAAGAAGTTCTACTTAAACATTAAGCAAATACCATTAGCCATGCAAAAAGAGAAAATCATTTCTAAAAGCATGAATAGATGCACACGTGTTTGGTCCATTCATAGTTAAAGATAAACCTAACTCCCAAGTCCATTTCTGCACTCCACTGAATTTTGAAAGGGTCAAAGGATATATGAAACTCTGGACACTCCCAGTTTAAACTGAACCAAATTAAAATTACTGAATTTTTTAAATCCTGCACTTCACAGAARTCAACTTGAAAAACAGATAACAGCTTTTGCTGTCAGGTTTAATAGAGGGAACTTCTCCATCACCATCACCAGTCCATGGAGAATGTTACATTTCACTGTGAGTGAGTCCCGTGTCACCCCATGTGCAGAGCTCGAGCCTGCTGCTGGAAAGAGATTGGTGACAGAATACCCATGCTTTTCCAGTCTGGCTTTTCTTGGAATATCTGAAATGGAAATAGTATTTTCCTGGAATCTCAGGAAAAGAGTTTGTGTCTCTGAAAAACCTTTAGTAACCTCTACAAAAATTAYGTTGCAGTTTTGCTTCACTTTACTGCATTCTAAGTTAAAATTTTAAGATATTTGCTGAACAGCTCCTTGAGCTTCAGGCTTTAAATGAACAACAATCTCGTGAATGAATTGTGGCAAACAAATAAAATATGCTTTTGCCTTAGAAAAAGCTCCAATAATGTTTGATAGTTATCAAACTGATAGTGCACTGTAAGGCAAGAGTGAGCTGTGCATGAAAAGCAGGAAACTGGAATCAATGTTTGCAGATAATCAGAGCAGGAACTCATCAACAGGGCTGAGAAGATGTGAAGAGTGGTCAGTGTTCAGCACTGACAGACTGCTCAAGAAACACAGCAAGAACCTTTTCACTGCTCTTTATGTGCACAGAGGAATTTGGAGAAAACCTCCGGAAATGTATCTGCATTCCTTGCAGGAAATACATGGAAAAATCTAAAGAATAGAGTATTATTGGTATTTATGTACGAAGCACATAGTGTACAYGGTTTGAAAAATGTAACCAGCTGACTCACTGTAAAATATTGTTAATAAAAACGGATTCTTAAAAATTGTATGAGCTTGTACACTCCAGATAAACAGCTGGCTTTTTTCAATAGCACAGCTGGTGTGGAAGCATAAAATGACTACAATTTGAACAGGACATGAGCTATATTTGGCAAACCATTTGCATGAAAGCTGAACATTTGCAACTTCATTTTCATTTATTTTAATTTTCATTGTGCACCTATTAACCAGAGATCTGGACCTGCTCCTGTTGATTTCACTGTCTCTTGTTTAGTTTTTATTACAAGCTATTGTAAATGTAGAGTAGGCCRTGTTTCTTTATCTCGAAATACAGAGGAGGATACTGACTTTCAGCATCCAGTGTGTCACTGCTGAACTGTTATTCACGGGAATTTGGGCAGATAAAGTGTCTTAGGGATATAATTTCTTCCCTGAAAAGGCAAAGCAGACATGAAAGCAGCAAGAATGGCACTTCACAGCATGCAAAAGTCAACTGTTCCCACTGCAACTGTTTGTTTGTGAGGCTACAAAAGCATGTTCCCATGAATTTGGGCAATAGCAAAGAATACTGCTGATGCAAGTCAGCAGATGTGTAGTGCTTTGTGGTTCACAGATGCATGCAGGAATTAGTTGAAAGAAAAATTTCAAGCTCAACTCTAAACTCTGACTGGTCAGATTCTTTATATATTACTGCAGGAAGTGACATTTATACCACTAAATGACTTGCATGATTGTCTGGGGCCTCAAAYCACAGCAGTGAATCATACTAACATTTAGATTTTAGGACCTAAATGTTTGGTGTTTTTCCTTGATTATCTTTTGTATAGATAAAACTGATTTCCTTTTGAGGTCAGTAATTTAGAAATCTGTTTTTGCTCCTGGAGCTACTTTCTTGTATTTGTGCCTCAGGGAGAGCCATTTAAAACACCAGTTCATAAAAACTTCTTTGTCATTTCTGCATGACAAAGAGAATGCAGTGCAAAGGTGCCTGGTTTGCTCTAAACATCTTCACTTAGAAACAAGAAGTGAAACGAAGTGTTAGTGCAGACTCCACGCTGCTGTTTGGCCAGGCTAAAGGAGATTTGGGGTCGGGTCAGCAGCCTGGGGATCTCTGCACAGCACTGCACTGGGCTGTAGAACACCCCCTTCTGCCTTCTCTGTTTATTATTCATGTTTTCCTTGCAGAATTTCCCAAGGAGTCAAACCCAGCAGTCCTCTTTTCACAGGACCCTAGCCCACAATGTCATTATTTCACCAGGAAAATCACTATTTTGGAAATACAAACCACTAATTTCACACTGGTAAATTCTGCTCCATAAGAGACWCTTCCAAGTTCAAATTTACAGTGAATTTATTTTCTTCCTGTTTTCTCTCCTCCCTCTCTAGGAAAAAAAGAGGGATAATTTCAGTTCAGTTTTTAACTCTGCAGTGGTTACAGGTCTGACTGATTTCCCCCYGTAGCAATGTCCTGCAGTAAAACTCTGAGCTGGTGTTATCCAGAGATGCCCATTGCTTGCACAGCAACAGCTCTGTGCCCCAACCAAACCAAATTATATCTGAATATCTGAAACCAAACCAAACCAAATTTCAAAAGCAGCCAAGGAGGAGCCAACGCAAACCCACCCATACACGAAACATGAAATACCAGCRCACTGCACATTCCTCTGTTCTTGTTAAAACCAATCTAGGAATGTTAATAACAAGGCAAACAAATCACTTTGTCAGAASCTGGAGCTTGTGTCATGGAAAAGATTCCCTTGAATTATTGTTAATAGCTGTGAATCATCACCTGCAGGGGTTTGGGATCAGAGGGCACAGCCCTGGTGCTCCATCAGCCCGAGCTGTGATTGTCACACGYGAGGGCTCTGCTCCCAAAATCCACAGGAGCGTGAGGATGCATCAGGATTCACCATCCCAGATGAAATGATGTCTAATAATGCCAACATGAGGGATTTATGGTTAGTGAGGCAGAKAAGAGAAACCACTTCTCTTTAAGTAATTATCGTTTAGAATAAAAAAGAAATTACAGATGTGTCTTGTGGTTACAGCACCGAGCTGGAATCACCAGATTGAGGCTAAATTCCCTGTTCTACCGCAGACGTTTTTTTAAGGTTGATGTATTAATTTCTGTTTCAATTAATCAAATATAAAGCAAGGTTWATACTCTTCTTTGCCTGTTTTTCAGTATTTAACTGGAAGCTTTTCGTAACTATGCAATGCAGGGCTTAGGTCTTGACCAAACCTGAAAACAATGCCCTCAACATCAAAACAAACACAACAGGAAAYTTCAGTGTATCCTCCTAAACAAAGATGTTTACTCAAGCAAATRCACTTCCAAACAATTTATTCCAGAGGTAAAATATCTCTGTAAAACTGCAGGGAAGAGATTGCTGGGAGTGACAGGCTCTGCATGTTTGGACAARGAGCTTACCTGGGGATCACCATGTTTGTCTCATGGTGGTCCTTTGAGGAATAATCAGAAATTGTTTTAGATAATTCCAAATGTGGACAAGTGAGGAGTAACATTCCTGTTAAACTTTTTTGCAAAAAAATAAAATTAAGTCCTGGAACACGTTCACATGGAGCACACAGAGCATCTTGCAAAGACTATGACTTGAAAATAGATCAGAAACMTATCAATCAGTTTTAAGATTGTTTACTGTGAATGAGACAGCATTCTATAAATCAGAATTCCTTAATAAAATTGCAACCCTTTTGCCATAATCAATGCCCTTGGATTYAGTGTAGCTGGACAGATATAACTGATGATGAAGCTGATTCATTGTATTTTGTTGCTGGAAATAAATCTTAACTAAATTGAGGTCAATGACAAAACAACTATTGCCATCAGTGGAGGCAGGATTGACCCTTTAGAGCTGCCTTTGGACAGATCTGTTTCACATTAGTTGTTGCTAGTTTTCTTCATTTTTTTCTGTTTTACCTTTGCAGTTTTCTGAGGACAGCACTAGAAGCCACTGGCRTGTTTTAGCATGAACCTGTGTGAGAAATTCTTTCCACTTTCTGAAATTCAGAGCACAAAACTATAATTACCTTGAATAGKCAGAAAAGACACTCAGTGTCTTCTGGACTCCAGCTTCTCTCTGCAGGAAGGGATCTCACTGCTGGCTTAGAACAAAAAATTGCTCAAATTGAAATGGCACCACCATCCCTGATGGTTTAGTCTGGTYACAGAGAAGTAAATGTAGATGAAAGGATTCAACTGTTCTTTTGAATATAAGAATTATGTAAGATGAAGCCAATGATAAATCTGTTACATTTTCTGTGAGCATTAAGAAGATAAGAACTTCAAGGAGTGGTATGACAATTTCAGATAGGAGATCATTCTGGCGTAATTTCCCCTTTGAGAGAGCTTTATTTTTTATATTCCACCTGAAGTTTGAAAGTTTGTGCTCTAAGACTCATATTAAATCAAAACCTGAGCAATAGGCAGTCAGGCTGAAAGAAATTCAGGCRTGTTTGTACAAAGATTTCTTGTGCAGCTCCTGCTGAAAACAGTGGGAGCTCTGCAAATGAAAGATGGGTGAGGTGAACCCCTTTTAAATTTTTTTTTTTCTTTTTTTTCTTTTTTTTTTCTCTCCTATCTGAGGGATAAAAATGCTTCTGGCCTCGCTCATAATTTTAAACARAATCAGATTGACCATCCTTATGCTGTTGCTAACATGAACCTTGTTTCTTGTATGACTAAATCCCAACAGCAAACACCATCTGCTGTTGAAGGAGCAGACGAGTCACCACTGAGACAAAGTCTCACTCATTAGCACTTGGAAAACATCAGGGCTACTACAAAACCTACACAGAAATACCCTTAGAGATCTCTAACTCCACGTTCTGTGATTTTTTTTATTTATTTATTCTTTATTGAAGGTCTTCCTCTGGTATTGAATAAATTTTCCCCTCTTAAACTGAAGGATTTACAAGCAAAGATCCAAATTTGTATCAGGTGCCATTGTGTGAAATTTTACTGAATTCCTTGAAACAGTAGATGGTCTTGGAAAATTATCTTACAGCTAAGAACAGAAATTCAGAATGTGATAGAGCAGCATAAATAGTAGTGGCACATCAGTTTACTCTTGCAGGAATAATGTGTGTCATTTACTGTTGTTAAATGATTCTTAAGTGCTATTTCYCCACAATATCCATAGGAACTAAGGAAAAGCTGTGACTTTTTATTCAGGCATTTAAATTCCAGCAAGTTCTAAAAGACACATCTGTGCCTTGGATTTTATTCATGTAAATAGAAACATTCACTTGAAAAAATGCTATTTTATCTGAAATAATAGTTGTGTACTCTCTGATTTAGTGAARTACTGTTATTTTGAAAGTTAACATTTTCCATTCTGCTCTAGAATGATTTTAACATTTTGTACAGCAGATAGAAACAAATGAATAGCATACAAAAGAGCTAAGTCAGATATTTTAAAATAAGTGTAAAAATATKTTTCCTTTGCAGAATAGAGCTGCTTTCCAGCAGGACTGCCCAGTCACTTCAGCAGTTATGAAAGGTCTTAGAATGGTCTGGGTTGGAAAAGACCTCAAAGCTCATCTSRTTCCAACCCCCTGCCATGGGCAGGGATGTCACTCACTGATCAGGCTGCTCAGGGCCCCATCCAAGCTGCCTTTGAAGGGGGATATTTCTGCTCTTTAGCTATGGCAAATCATCGCCTGCGCAAGGCGAGGAGCAGTGGGGTTCCTGCAGGAGAGCTGTCCAGCAGCGGTGCCTTCTGTTCCCTGCAGCATCTTCCAAATGGGAAGCACCATGCTGAGCTGCCTTGGGCACCTTCTGGGATCTGGGTATAATTGGAATGTGTGTGATTTTGAGGAGAGCCTTCCTTTAAGCACTGACTGTGCAGCATCTGTAGAGCAGCTGCTGACCCTTATCTGCAGAGCGCAGTGGGCACGAGGCTTAGCCTCTCTTTAACTTCAGCTCAGATTCATTTACCATTTTTACTCATTCATTTGTTGATTTATCAGATCAGTCTTTGGGATCTGATATCTTGCAAGCATTTTATGGTGGAGTGGGTCCATGAAAGAAAAACAACCTCTGTTAACAAAACGTGGTGTTGTAGGGTTATCTCTGATTTGTGATTCCGGAGCAAATAAAGGCATCAGTACGACCCCACAGCTGTTGGCAGCGTGATTGTACATTCCTCTTGATGCTTCTGAGCCAACACTTCCAGCAGAAGCTGAGGTRTTTTGTATCTGGCCATTAAAACTAAGAGCAAAGGACAACATGGACGTAGGAAATGGATATGTGCAATTATAAAACGCTTTCCAGAGGTGTCCATGGCAACTAAAAGTCGTAACTTTACRGGATAACAAAAAGCCCAATAGAGATCATGATCGAAATATTGACTTTATGTCAAACTGTAATTCCTCTCTCTACTCCCCAGCTGACCTTTTTATATTCCACAGGATATAAATTACTGACCTCTTCCTTTCCATTAGAAGATAAGGACCTTATCACCTTTTCTCTTTTCTGCCATCCTTATCACTCCACAGGCAGTAAGTCTGTGCTCCCAGGTGGTCTAATTGATACATATCTAATTAAAGGTGAAGCATTTTTTCTTGACATGTATTCAGCTTTGAAGTGTGTTGCTTTGATTTCAGACCTGAGGAACAGCTTTGTGTGCCTGAAAGTTATTCTTTTTCAAACTGTACTAATTGATCAAATCAAATGTGCTACAAACTTTGCCTTCCCTTTGTGCCAATGTATTCATTTTTGTAAGAGCAAAGGAGAAGACAATTTGTCATGGATTTAGTTAAAAGCTGTGTGTGAGGTCTGCAGCTCTTCAGAGCCTTTGAGATTTGAGCAAAATGTTTGAATATGATGAGACAGAGAAAAGGGATTCAGTAGAGACAAAGGTTGATAAGTGGATTAGCAAGTTACACAATGTTAGGACTTACTCTCTTAAATGATCTTCCAAGATGCAAACCCTGAATTTCTTACCTTCTTGTGGCCCGTTGCTGTAGGGGAATAAATTTGGATTATGTAGAATTGAGGAATTAATATAGGGTGCCCCCCATCATCCTACTCCTTGTTTTGCATAGTAAGATTGTCTTGTTGCTAGTTTCTAATAAGGCCTGTGATGGTTTGGGTTTTTTTTCTGAGCTAATTGCTCTTTTGATTTGGGCTTTAGAAAGGATGTGATGGGATTGCTGTTTATAATATGCAATAACCACAAGAATCTCATGGAGTTTTCTGAGGTCAGACTGTCACGATACTTTTGTTTGCCTATGCTGAGCTAGTTTTGGCAGCTTGTGTGGTAGCTCAGCCATTCTCTAAATTAACAGGTTGTTCTTTGTATTTGAAAGGGATTGATGTGATTGAAGTGATTAACATTTATATGCCTACACAAATTGCTCTGGGGGAGAGAGGGATCCAGTCGAGAGCGCTGGATGGGTCCAAAGGCAATTTGTTATAAGAACCCTGATATGTTCAAGAATGTGCAAAGGACTTGAGAATAAAATTTCAGACCAGAAGATGACTGGGAAAGTAAAATTATACTCTAAAATCTTTGTTAATGCAAGTTTAAAGATGAATTTTTGGCTAGATTTCTTTGGAGGCAAAAGGCCTGGTGTAGATATGAGACATCGTGAGAAAATCATCAAGTGCAACAATKAATTCTTCTGTGATGGCAAAGTTGGGCCAATCCTCACAGTGTTTGGCTTCCTAAGTTATTTGGGAGTCTATGGAAAAATGATCAGTAAAGTGCTTAAATGTATTTTAGTAATACTGCCAAGGCACTCAAACTTCAAAGGACTTTGAGTCTACATGGTTTTTTCTCAGGAACTGGTGCTCCCGTTTTTGTGGACCAGCAAGAGTTACCCCGAATCTTTTTGCAGGGCTTCATTGTGTTRGCAGGGCAGGAGAATCCTGTGTCCCACAGAACTTTCAGAGTTCACCTGCTGGTTAAAATCCCTTTACATTTCAGCATGTGGAAGCACTAAATTAATTKCTTAATTATTCTTAACTGATATCCTTCCAAATACAGTCTAATAATAGAGCACTAATCCTTTACATTTTTATGCTCACAGATTTTGTTATTTTTTCCACAAGTGATGCCACGGACTTAATAAGACAATGGGAAGACCCCAAAACCACCRGGTTTTGCCTTTAACCTACCTTTTATCTGCACATAGCAGTATACCATTGACTAAGATGTTTTTTTTAATACAGGTGTGACATCAAACTGACATAGTTTGCTGTTGGTTTTGCCTTGCAGTACAGAATTGGACAGCTGTACATGATCAGCAAGCACAGCCATGAGCAGAGTGACCGAGGGGAGGGCGTGGAGGTGGTGCAGAATGAGCCCTATGAAGATCCCAACCACGGCAATGGRCAGCTGACAGAAAAACGGGTTTATCTCAACAGGCAAGTGCAGGAAAAGTGCTTTTCCCAGCATGGGGTGTAATTAAAATTTGCAAATAATGCAGGCAACAGCCTTTCTGTTTTAATGGGGTATGGTACCATGAATACGTGCTGCTTGCTGGTAGCCATGGGGAGGTGGGATTGATCARTGGCTTGAAATAGAGGGATTAGATTCTACAGCATCTTCTCCATGAGAAGGAATTTTAACTTGGTTAAGGATAGACTGAAAATCAGAACTTTTGTTTTCCAAAATCGTTGAGGGGGAGCAAAATACCAAACAACAAAATCAGCAAAGTCCCACCCTGTAGGAAAACCAAAATCAAACCATTAGAAAGGTTTCAATTTCTCTCACCTCATGATCATGTCACAAAGCCAGCTTTTTTGGTGATTGTATTTTGCCTCAGCAAAGTTAATTGACATTATGAATGACCATTAGGCTTGTACAATGACAGCCTTCTGGACCATTAGGCTTAAGACATGGTGGAAAATTAGGGTTTTTTTTTTCCCTGAAGTTCCATCATTTCTGAGAGTGAAGTGTTTGTTTTCCTTGTTTGCTGAAAYGATGCTGCTGAGGATCGTTGTCTCCACACTCACAGGCCAGAGATGTTTAGATATATATATTTGTGCAACACGAAATATATTGCTCAATCTGTTCCCATTTTTACTATTGCTGATCTAATTGAATACCCCTGCTTTTTCTGAAGTTCTTCTCTTCCCCTGGGCCTGTTTCATTTTATTGAACTTATGCTCAGCAGCATTTTGGAGTGAGCACACAAACACTACAGCTATTGMAAGTGTCTCCTGCACTGCAAACCTGACATATCTAACCTTAATTCAGGCCAAATCGAATCACCAGTGATGTTACACACACACACACACAAGAGTTCAATAATATATATCTTGCCAACATTTAATATTATTGTGATTGTAAGTGTTCTCTCACAGGCTAGATATGGGACCTGGGAAAAATCGATAAATGTGTTCCCGTTGTAGAGCTCCCACAAGTTGTGGGGTTTTTTTTAAATGTTTCTGGATATTTCTTTCCTGCATTTTAAAAATAAGGCTTTAAGCACTGAAGAACATATTCAGATTTGCCARTTTAGGACAATTCAGAATTGTCACTTTAGGACAATTCAGAATGACCACRAGAACCTTGAAGCTGTGTACAAACCATGCTTGTGATTCCTGGTAGTGCAGGTAATGGAAAAAGGATATTTTGGCCAAAGATGGGCACAAAAATGATCTGTGTGCCTACAAMAACTCAGGACATTTACCTAAAGCTGTGGTGGATGTTTGAATTCAGGTTCCCTGAGTTTAATGATTGTTCTGAATCCTCCACCACCAGATTTGCTGTTTGAATCTGGCTGTGGTGTCACAATGCCCCCAGGTATTGCAGCACTGTTGAAGCTTCGTGGAAAGGAGCAGGAGGTTTTCGGGCTGCTGTGGATTTTTCTGGGAGCCCAGGACATCTCTGGAAGATTTCACTCAGGGARACATGCTTCCACACAAAATGTGCTGGAAACTCCTCCTCTGGTGCCTTCCTGAGGAGCAGAACTCCCACCAGCACAGTTCTCTCTCTCAGCTTTTCTTCTTCCTGGGTCCACTGCCCTAAAAAACTTTGCTTTGCTCTGTTTTGGTCTGAACTGATATCTCTTATAGAAATTTGAGGCTGAATTTCATCTGGACAAGAAAGAAATAAGGAAATAAGGAAAAAAACCCGATAATATGATCCACACATACCTGTGCTAATGAAATAGAGATATTATGTTTTCTTTGAAAAATTTGTGCATGCCTGAGACTGGGACTTGCTGGCAATTCTGATTATAATATGTGTTTTGCTCATAAAGTYATTTTTTTCAGGATGTGCTGTATGGGTGAAGGTAGGTAGACAGGCAAATGTGCTAAAAACAACAATAACCAAAAAAASTGCAAAATGAGCAGATGTATGTTTTCTAGTGTCAGTTTAACCTTCGTTATATTTAGAATTGTTTACTGCCTCTTCTCTCCTGCTGGAGCAATGTTTTCAGAAGCTGAAAGTCTGCATCCTCTGGTATTTGTAATTTAGGCATCAGAGTAAAGTTTGGCAGGGGTAAGGGAGGCAGTCATAAAAACACTGACAGAGGCTGACAAAATAAACAGGTCTGATACAGGCAAGTCTATTCTGCAGGATGTAAAGTGCTGGTTAAAAATCTGTACACAAGAAAGGTTTATGTAAAGAAAAGAATYCAGTTTTGAGCAATGTCATCAAAGAGCAAAAGTCAATGCACTTGGCTTTGAATCTGTAGATAATGTACTAACGTCTGCATTTTGTCTCTGGACAAATAAAATATTTATATGTAGCTAGATCGTGGTAAAATAAGCCATAATGATTGCAAATGTAATTTCATCAGAAATTTGCTAATATGGGAAGTTCATTTACTTTCTGCACGTAGTTATCTAAACAGAGCTGTTTCAAACATTTACACTCTGAAAGCAGAGGTTTGGAAGCATCTCCTGCAGTTCAGCACAGATTCAGTCCTGGCCAGGGTGATCTGCTCAGTGCTTTGCCAGACCAACACCATTGGAACTGAGGGATATTTGTGGTGTCCCAGYTCTGCTGTCCTTGGAATGGCTCATCCTGCATTTTGTTTCTGGCAGCCTCAGTGCTTAGAACTGAAGTCAYTAAGAGAGGGTTGAAAGATGAATTATACTGAATAAACTCACCTTTTAAAATGTTTCTTTGTTCGTCAGTTTTTGGTACCCTCTGAGACTCCAGAGCCATGGTAAAAAAATGCTGCCACTGTTCCACAGTTGATTCAATTACCTTTTAATGATCCTTCCATAGGGTGTATCTTTCATTTCTGTTGTACAACTGCATTGGTGAGTTCTCCYGACAAAATGAGCCCTGAGCTGTGCCATCAGTTCCATTAATTCTCTTCACTTCTGTTATTTACTTTTCCCATCAGCAARATGGGACTAATGCTGCCTACCAGCCTCACGAGGTGTTTTGAGTGATCTGTGAATTTTAATATAAAAGCTTCCTACTCAGTTGGCAGTGTGGGAACAGCTGCCAGGTGAGCTGAGCATSAGGGTTTCAGTGCTGGCACAGAATATGGAGGAAGAACAAAGAGTCTGTGAGAAGAAATAATGGATTGGGGATGGAAGTGGACTGAAATTCCCATTTCCTCCTGACCTCTGGTTGGAGAGTGCCTCCCTGTGGCTCAGGGCTTGCTTGGACTCACCTGTTGAGTTCAGCCAAAGCTTGGAAGCCCTAAATTCTCAGGATGAGCCCCCTCAGCTCAGCCTCTCAGARGTTGTGAAAATATCTGGAGAAATCTGGGTGTTGCTGTACCCCCCAAACCCCTCACAAATGATGAGCACATTGTGCTTTTTTTCTACAACACCCATAAGTCATAATATATTCTAATGTTATATTTTTTTTTTTACTTTCAGCAAGCTGCCTAGCTGGGCTAGAGCAGTTGTTCCCAAAATATTTTATGTTACAGAGAAGGCCTGGAATTATTATCCTTAYACAATCACAGGTAAGGAATGTGGCAGAAATGTTTGCTGCTTTGTGGTTTGGGGACAGTTCAGTTTATCTTCAGAAGCTCCAGGTTATATATTGAACTACAAGCACCAAGTTTCTTTAACAGGTCCTATTAAACTGCATTGATTCTTTTACCTTATATTTACTGGTATCAAAAAAATTAAGATTATAGATTAAAGATAGGTAAAAATTGGAGYRTTGTATCAATGCAATTTCTCCCTTGCAAGGAAACCAACAGGTGCTTGGATTCAGTTTGACTTGTGTCTTTATTGTCCCATAAACTTTAGTCAAACAGAATTCAGCAGACAATTTGACACTATCATTTTTATTGTTGATATATATTTACTGTAAGGACCTTGCATCATTATTTTATTTCACATTTCTTTTATTTTTCTTTTTCCCTCGTCTTTCTCTTTTCTACAAATGGACAATTGGAAACCAGAATACACAGTAAGTTTTCTTCCTCTTTGTATTCTAAAAATAGAAAAATTATGTAAAATATAGTGGCAGAATCCAATCTGATTCCCTCTTAATATAACTGGTTCATAATGCATTCAATAGTGAAACTTGAGTTATTTGTTTAAGAAATTGAAAGGAAAATTTGAAGTATTTCTGAGGGGATCCTATAAATTATTTTTTCTATCACTTCAAAATAATTTGATATATTTTTAGTCACTGACTGTAACAAAGAGAAGCTTCTATAAAACAGGGCGAGGCTTTTAAGGTTCCAGTTATTACAAGGAGACATGAGAACAGATTTTATTTTATTCATTGTTTTATTAACTTATAAAATGTTCATCTCTGGTATAGTATCTGGGAAACTGTACAATCTGTAGACAAAATTAAACACAATCTGGGCACAGTGCCCAGAAAAATCAGCTATTCCCTCTCGCAGAGCTAAGGCAAAATATAGCACATAAATCATGAGAAAAATTGTTTTAAATGTGCTGGCCTCAATAACACACAGTGAGTTTTCAGCAGCCTTGGGAAGGTGAGGAGGGGACAGTGAGGAGGTTCCAGGTGAAGGGACCTTTCAGAAACTCCTGCTTTGATTTAGTTTGAACTTCTGAATGCAGATAAAACATAATCCAGATGTTTYCTTTAATTCTGCAATGTTCCAAATGTTTGTGCAGATTTTTTAAAAACTCATAAAAGGAGAAAAGAATATTTTACTGTGATAAAAAGAAAAAAATAAAGGGATTTAAGGCTCAGATCTCAAAGGTGGAGACCAAGAGCTGAAGCTGTGATGACCAGGTTTGAAAACCCAAAGTAACAAACTGCACTTTTCAATATGTGCTACAGGTATTTCAAAAAGTCATTTGACTTTCAGAGGAAACCAAAATGTCCCAAAATGGGCAGTGATGAGGAACAAATTCTCAGCTGGTTTTGCCATAAGAAACCTTCAGTAGGGTCTGTCACAGTTCACATTAATTAAGGTTTACCTTTGATAGCACATTTAGTTTTAGGCTGGGAAGTTGACATTTACTGATGCACTGATGTCTCTTCATGGTAAATTTTTTCTTTAGCTGAAAGAAAATTCGAATCTTTAAATGTGATTTTTTTCTTTAATTGAAAGAGACAAGTGGGGATGATGCAAAGGGTGRTGGCAGACAGAAATATGTATCTAAATTTGAAATGCAACACATTATTGAAAGCAAACAGCAGCACTACACTCAGAAAATCTGCATCAGGAGATCTCTGTCTGGTCTGGTGAATCAACACCTGGTGCAGGTTGGAGGAAGGTACAGCCACAGAAATGTTCCAAAGCATCAGCAGAAATGATTGCAGGGTTGAAGACATGTACAGAAGAATTAAATCAGTCCAGAAATGCAGAAGGTAGGTAGAGCAGTCACTCAGTGACAGTGTAACTGCCTGGGGGAGCTGGGGACTAATTACTCACCATGGTGCAAGGAAACAGAACTAGGAACACTGGGAGGAGAGCAGGGAAACTGTATTTCAAACAAAAATCTAAAATATGTTTTAATGGAGCTGATAGACGATGAATTTATCTTCATGGAAAACAGAGACAGTGCCTTTGCCTCAAACTGTTGAATCTAGAACAAAAATGTTAAATGTACCACTGGGAATAATTGCTATCCTTGTCTGGAATATTTCTCTAAATTTGATCTTCTCTATTCATTAGAGAATTCTGAAAGAAAGCATAAGCCATAGRCATTGCCCAAAATATGTAAGATAGCTTGGAAACCTTTTCCTAAAGGTTTTAAAGGAATTTATGGAAACCTTCCATAAATTCCCTATGAAGACTCTGTGGGACATGCTACGAGTCAAATTGAGCCTCATTTCAAGGCAAACTGATTCTAAAGGCAGGCCAATAATTGGATAAATAAAGCATAATCTTATCAAGTCAAACAYATAGAGCTCTGTGGTATGTTCACACCTTATTAACCTTGTAAGCTCCACTCTAAATAAAGAGAAGGACCTTAAAGGCTCAGCATGTTACTGMAGAGTGTGTCAGTGATTTGGAAAAGCATGTGAACAGCAGACTGAACCTTACTGATAGTCTTTAGGTTTTTCAGTTGTAAAACATGAAGGCTGTTGAGAAATTGCMTTTGAGCCCATACCCATTCAGAAGTGCAATATGGAATCATTTCATCAATCTGTTCTCATGTGAATGTTATGGAATTCATAAATAGGGCCTTCTCAAGGACCTGAAATTAGGACACGGAAGAAAAAATGCTTATCAGGCGTTGAAAATAATATTCAGAATATTGTTTTGTGCAATGGTTTATAAAAAGCCAAGAGTGATTGGATGCATGAAAACAGGAGTGGAAATCACACTGTCATGCTGTTAGTCCTCAATAATCTGSATCCAGCTATGATGGCATCTGCTTTAAGCCGTGGTGTTTGTTACACAGCAACCCCCTGAATCTGACAGCAAAAAACGTGTATTGACAACCTTGTTAACAGCAAATGGCACACTTGAGATAACGAGTTGAACAGAACCAGTGCACAAGTGATGCTTTCATGGGCTGAAATATGGGATCCAGTGTCCTGAAGGAGAGGGTTTGAAAATGAACCTCGTAAAAGCTGCCTGACAAAAGCCTTCCTGGCAGGAAGATGACACATGGGTGCTGCCCCAAGAGGTGCTGGATCAGAGCTGGAGCTAATCCTTGAAAGCTTCCTGCTGACATTGAGAGGGAGGAGGAAGTCGAAAAAATACTTTCGAAGCTGAAGCCAAAGGAAGTCATCCAGGTTTGGGGGTACTATTTAGGGAATAAGATATTCCTCTAAAGTTCAGCTTTAGTGCCTGGAGTGTTACTTCAGAGCTGTATGTGAGAAGTCTCTTCAAGTTACGCAGGAGCTGCTTTGGTTTTGATCTTGTCATTAGAAACCTGACTAGAGATCTTGCTAAAATACATGTTGAAGTTTTTTCTCTATAAATTCATTTAATACTGTGATYAGTTTGATGTTAAGATCATAAATCTTGGATACTGTATTTAGGGTACAGCAGAATGGGAGCCCTATAGGAGTAACTCCAATGGATTTCACTTCAAAAACAACTCAGGAGCTACACCAGCTCCTGRGGAATGGGTGCTGTAGCTGCTGGCTTTGGAAAGAATTCCTTAGCTCGGCACAGGCTGGGCCCTTTTTCACTTGGAGGATGGAGAAAAGATGCTTTGCAGCTCTCAACAACCCCTTGTGTGCCAGCTTATCAAAGCCTTTGYAAATATGTATCTTTAGTGGAAAATATTTGTGCTGTTCACAGTGGCAAGAACAACTGAACTTTCAGGAGCTTTGTTATTTTTTCTTTCTGAGGTTGTCCAGCCAGATTAGAAATAATTAACTCGAAAGCAAACCTGTGTCTATTGCAAATCAAACGAAAAAGGATTGCTTAGAACYGAGTTTCTTTACCTGCATTGGGGTATTGTTAGAAAATAAACAGCACAGAGCAAATATCCATTTGACCTGCTCAAGTGACAGTGGAGATTCTGGACAAAAAAAAAGAGAGGAGCCTCAAGCAAACAAATAATCAGATCACAAATGTTTGGTGACTAAACTATGGTACAAAACCTTMATGTGATCGAAGGATACTGAAAATGAGCCCAAGTTCAGCTCTCAAGCTGGAGCACAAAGAGGTTTGGAAAAACACAAAGAGAATTCAAGGAAACTCCTCTGTGTTTGAAGGTGCAGTTCAAGTGTTTACCAGGGTTCAGTAAAAATAGATTTGCCAGCTGACCTGAACAGCTTTGGTGCTGTTAGCARTATTTCAGTTCTGGGGCTGAAATTTAAAAACAGCTGGATAATCTTTTTGTGTGCATAATTTATGGACAATTGTTAGTTTCACAATTATATAAGCAAAACAAACACTAAAATGGCATTGTTTGCTCTGTGCAAGGAGGAGGAGCATTCCTTCAACATGCCAATGTCTCCAATTAACTTATGAAGAGCATATAAATTCAGAATATTTATGAAAAACATTTATGGAACAGAAARCAGGAGACAACAATTCCTTTGATGATTTATCACAATGACATTTATTCTTCTACAGCAAATGACTGAGGAAAATAAAATTATGTCATCTGGTATGTGTCAAGGCCCCAGAGTGAGAGTTGCTAAATGGTCCATTACTGACCTGCTGGTTTCTGATTACTTTTGAGAACAGGCATGTTTTGTGCTTCACTTAGCTGCTGGTTTACTCATGAAGTAAATTATCTGGAAGGAATGTTTTTTGTATTGTTATTTTTATAATGAGATGACTTGAGAAGGAAAACAGTTGTTGCAGATAAAGATTGCTGTAGAGTTTTTTCCTGTGTTCTCTTTATCTGAATATCAGCCCTTGAAATKTGGATGCAACCCTTCACTTTTCAGTGCAGAAACTTTTCTGCAGCTTGAGGATATGAAGAATCTGCATCAAAAGTTGATGGAATCTGTACTGCAGGAGTAGAGGCTAATACAAAGTTACTACCAGGATCCTCCCATCTCACCCCCCAAATCAGAAAACAGGTTAACTGCTGTCATCATTATAGAAAAACACAGATTTGTTTCCCTTAGAGGTTCTAGCMAAAGGAACAACCTCTGTAGCATTTATAAAAACCAAATAATATATTTTTAGAGAGCTGCAAGCCTGTATTCTCATTTAATAGCTTAATCCCACTGAAACGAGTAACTCAAAGTGCTTGGGAGAATTCCCTTTTTCCAGATTGGCTTATTCCAAAGCAATCCACCCCCTCTCTGATAGATGGGACTGTCATTTCCACTTGTGCACGCTGCTTTTCACTGCCCTTCCTCCTCAATAAGCAGGTTACTGCTCCCATGTATCAAAGAAAGAGCTCCCAGGGGAAGGCAGAGCCAGAGATAAGAGTTTTATGGTGCTTGGAGGCAACTTGTTACTCATCGTTCCATCTTCTGCTTATTGTACATAACACAAACAGTGCTTTTCTTCCTCTGCTTCTTTATTAGAGTTTTGCTCCCTTGTTTGTTTTCAAGCCCTGTTTTTGCATTGTTCTTTYCCTTTCCGCTCAACAGCGCTTTTGTTTTGCTGTTTGCCACCTTCCTGATCTTATCTCCCTTTCCAAATTCTCCTCCCTCTCACTGAGTCACATCTTCCAARTCCTGCCATCACCCTGCCCAGCCCTTTCCGTCCATTCTCTTCCMTCTCTGATGGATGCTGGGGGCTCACAGGCAGAGCTGGCTGGAGCATCTGAGGGGAGTCAGTAAATTTGGTGTCCATTTCCCAAAAAACATTGAATATTCCAGCTTCAATCACTCCACAGTCCCACATTCCCTTTGTCTGTTACAGCAAAGTTGGGACTCCATTTCTCTCTCCCATGTTTTTGATCCTCAATAAAGGAATGGTCTTGTTACCCCATGAGTATTAAAATAGTGGCTAAAAATTTTGATTTCAAGGGATGTGATATCTGGAAGTTACCCTATAAAAAGATTTCATTTTTTGCTTGATCACTCTCATCTCATTGCAGCAGTCACTGTGTTCTTTGTCTGTAGATCGCTCTCGAAAGGATCCAGTTCCACCTGTGTTGTCAAAATAATGCAAATGTGACCATATTAAAATAAAAATCATCAGTCTGAGAAGTGGTGGAAGATGAGAGAAAACATTTACATGAAATGTCTGCCTTGCTGGGCTTTTATGTTAAGATTTAGGGGAATATGCTTCTGCTGCTTAAAGAAAAAAAAAAAAAAGTGGGATTAATTTTTACTGTAGAGAAATAACTGCCAAGGATTGTGGATTAATATTCACAAGGAGCAGGAGAGGTGAAGAGCAAGGATGAGGTCTCCAGCAGCTCTTTGAACATTCCGCAGGCAGAAACCACGTGGAAAATGAAACCACCTGCAGCAGTATTGATGAACTGGCACCACTCACACAAAGCAGGATCCAGAGGGTGAAGAAACCTCTCTCAGACCAACATATTTGCTGATAACTCCTGTAATCCTCGGGTGTAATTGCTATACAAAGGTTAATTTAACAGTCCTCTCCATAAAACCATTGTCACACTCGGTGTGTGTTTGACTGTCTCTTTAAGACTTTGGCAAGTGTTTTGGCACACTTGGGTTCTACCCTGTTCTTGCGAGTGTTGCTTATTGCTATGGCAACACTAATCAATCATAGAGCTAAAAATAGGCTTTTCGCTTTTCAAGAGGTTGGATGTGGGGAATTGCAAATGCAACTGCGGGGCTGTGCTTTCCTTCTGCTGCTTTCATTGCCTTGGAAGGTGGAAATCCCTCTGCTCACTGGTAATTACTGCACGGACTCCTGGTATTGTGTTTAGGGCACTCTGGAGTCCAAAACCTCTCCTGGCTCTTCCAAAATTCAGGTGCCAAATGTAGCAAGTTTAGGGAAGCAAAGAAAGAACCTGGAATACTCCCCTCGCTTGTTTTTGAGTGCACAGGTGGGCTGGAGTGTAAAAATTTCTAAAGGAGTTTATAAGATGTCTAAAAAATCTGGAGGTGATAATATATATGACGCCTCCTTTGAGAGCTTTACACAAAGAAACCTTATCACAGAAAACACTGTGACTCTGAAGATTTTGTGTTATTCTGCAGAAGTTCAGTTTRATTTCAAGTGAAAGATTGAATTTGCCACTATTTTATTCCCAAGAGGAACCTTGCAAGCTGTAGAGGCAGTGAAATGGAGAGCTGGAAATGGTGCCCTGTGCATTCCTGTGTGATCGATCGCCTCCAGGTCATTGCTGGAAGARCACGGGCCCCAGAGGAGGCACAGCAGAAAGGGAGTGGTGCTCAGAAGAAAAAAAAAATCTGCTAAAAGGTTTATTACCTGCTATTCACTCCCCAGTTTGGTTCTGACTGTTGCATAACAATTTCAATCCCCAGTTAAGTAAATACTCCCGCCACTTGAGGGGAAAAAACCCAACTTTTTGCACGATGAATAATAGTCTTTTGAATGATGCATAAACAGTTTTCTGGTTGTGCCAGAGGCCTCTGCCAATTAGTCAGAGTGCAGCTGATGAATCATGAGACACATTCTGTGAAATGTTGGAAATTTTGGACCCCGCTCAGTGTTCCTGTAAAGCAGCGAGACCCCCCACAGCTGCTGGAGCAGTGACTGCCAGTCAGTTGAGTTTCTGAGAGAGATTTTTGCGGTGGAGGGCTTTCTGGTGAATTTGAGTCTTGGTTTGGGGTAAACCCATGTTACCATTTATAATCTCAAATTAGGTTGTTCCAGTTCTCTCCTTCATGCTAAACACACACAGGGAGGCTGACTGTGGGTGGCTTTACAGAAAGCTCTCTAATGAGGTGGCTTGAGGTAAACGGCACTTACCATTCTTCTAAGCTATTCTAAGGATCCTTGGCCTTTTCTTAATGTTCCTTTTTTTTGAAAGAGAAGGCTAGAACTCTTGTTTTAATTAGAATTCAGATTCTGGGTCACAGGAATCAACRACTAGAGTCAAGCAGTGGCTTGTTAAGCTGCTCCAGGCAGCCYACGTTCAATACATGGAACGGTGACATTTCAGTGTCATGACCTGGCTCATTGCTGGCAACCTCTGGACAGTGATTGAAAACAGAGGCTATTTCTTTAATATCAAGGTTAAAGGAAGATCTGGCTTTTGGCTTTATTCATAATTTCCTCTGAAACTGCAGCTGTGCTTCAGATCAACAGCACGAAGGGGGTTTGCCTTCCATGGCACCAGAACGGTATTTTGGGGAAAAAGGCATTGATTGTAGATGTGCTTATTGAGTACTGGATATGCTGTGATGAGGAGAAGATCGAACAATGATATCCATGGAAAGAACAATGTATTTGCTGCAGTCTCCAAGGAGCTGGCTCTCCTTTAAGTTGTGTCCCTATACCTGGCCTCCTAAATCCCCTCTTCCCTTACTCATCAGCCCCTCCCTTAGGAGAACTCTACGAAGTTTCAAGCCTGAACTTGGACCAAAAGCAGAGTGAACATCCAAACATCCTCATTGTATAACCTGAGGTTCAGCCCATTAGAGAGTCATTTGCCATGGGGGATTAGTGATGCATCAGACACGGAACTGGCAGTTAATGCAAGAAAAGTCCTGGTGACTAATAGTAAAGATGCTGAACTGGTGTCCTTTCGAGCTGGTTGGACAGCTGCTCTAKCTGCCTGTCTGAAAACTTGCTTTGAAAGAAGGRCTGTGAAATGCTAAATAAAAYATAWATTTGAAATATTTATTCTGATGGAATTGTTGCCTAGTATTATAAATTCTGTCTCCGTAAGCCAGCTAAGCAAAGCAATCCTCAGAAAAATAAATTTGTTTCCATGTAAATGCAGAAATATTACCTTTATCAGAAAAACATTGGTGCTTTTTTGTTTGTATTATTAGCTAAAGATTTATTTGGATTTAGTATTAAGGAATTTTCACTGGGGCTCATCATCCATCTTAATTTCATTAATAGGAAATGATGCCAAACTTCATTTCTCACTGAAAATGAAGGATAAAGCCCTCACACATGAAAGCATTGCTGTGTGCTTGGTCAGGACCTGCAGCTGGTGAAGTGTCCTTGGGTTATTTTATATGAGGGGTAGACTGGCCTATGATGAGGGATGTCAAGTTGCTCTCAAGATCTTACTGAATTGAATTTCTAACAAGATATTGAGGACATTCTTACTCCTGGGCATAATGAGCATGAAAACCATTGCATCTACTTAATCCAGAGTTCTCACCCTGATTTATTTATACCTTCATCATATTTTTCAGCTTTTAGATAGAATCTGCATCCCTCCAGAATCATCAAACCTTTCAGGTTTGCATTCTGTGAACATTTAGTCTTTTTCCTTGAAGTAATCTGMCAAAAATCAGAAAGCTGATACCAAAAGGGATGTGATGAATATGTCAGCTGATGAACCAAAATGTATTTTTTGTGTTAAACATACTTTTCCTTTGTTGCAGTGTTCGTTTTTGCCTAAATTCTCCATTCATATAGAGACAAAATATGAGGACAACAAAGGAAGCAATGACAGTGTAAGTATGACACCTTGTGCAAAATTTGATTTAATCCTTAGTTAATCACAGTCTGTGCCTGGGGCCTGTAGATCTCTCTGTTTGGGGAAAAACCTGGGTGTCCTGGGCATGAGCAGCTGCAGAGGAGTTACCTCAGAAGCACCAGGAGCTGGAAGATCCATGTGCACACCTTCCTTTCTGCCTCTCCTATTCTATTTGTGCTTTCTCTAAACACAACATCATTTACATATGTGGATTTAGTCCTGATGAACACCTATGGAAAGTAAAAAAAAAAAGTTTACTCTCTTTTTTTTTTTTTTTTTTTTTTGTGTGTAATCATGTTCCACTTTATATGTTTCACATTATCCTCTCTGAATAAAGGGGATTGAATTCCAAGGAGGTGTCAGGAAGAACAAACAGGAAACTAAACAATGGTCAGAGATGAGACATCTCAGTAAACAGCTCCAGGGGAACAATGGCTGTGCACTGAGGTGATGCTTTTGGCAGTCCCTTACCCGAAGTTAGATAGTTTTCAGAGAGCTTAGAGATGAGAAGGACGATTAATTATGTAAAATCCTCTCCAGAGGAAGGGTGGAACTGAGTAGCCAGCAGCTGCTGTTCAGAGAGGCTCAGGAGCAGAAGGCTCAGACTTTATTGTGCAGACAGACAACAAAGCAAAGTCATACACCTTGCAAAAAAAAAAAAACAAAACCAAAAAAAACCCAACAAAACTTTCAATAAAACCCAGCATGTAAGGATTGAACCCTTGGGTTCATACACAAATATATTTCTYCCTGTTTCATTTTGGTAAGCGCTGGCTTCAGACTTATGGGAAGAAGTTTCTTGCAGGCATGAAATAAAGTTTAAATGTTTGGAAATTCAATCTGTAATGCAGASACCCGATGAAGGGGTGTTTGAACTGATTGTTGAGAAGGACAAAGGCAGTCAGGCAGATGTTAGGGGTGTCCTGGGTGTCCCTCCAGCAGATTTGGTGAGAGGAAGGTGTTCTGTTCTGCAGGTAGGAGATGCATTTCCCCAGCCCCTGGGCCTGCCTGCTCACAGGGCTGACAGCTGTTGCACTGCTGATGGCACAGTAATTACATGTACAAGAACAAGGTGGAATTTGGAAAAACGCTTTTGGCATGCAGACACTTCCCCACTGGGAACATGACAGAGATCAGCTATTAACCACCAGATCCAGCCCCTCTCAGTCACTGCTGCTCTAAGCCAGATCAGTGAGTGAGTTAAAAAGCCATGTATTACATTACCAGCTAGATGAGCATTGTGTAATTTATGCACTTTTTAATGTTCACTTCTGCTTTTTGGCAGCACTTGAATTCAGAGCAAGCCCACACCTTTGGTTTTGGGAGACTGCAGACAGTTTTCTGGTGCATTATAATGTCAGCAGTGAGCAGACATGATCTGGGCTGCTGTCTGACAGGGGAAGAACTGAAGCTATTTAAACACAGTGAATTTTTTCTGTGTGTCAGTTTGTGGCTCAAATTCAGTGAATCAAGTGCTGAACAGTATCCAGCCAGGAAAGGAAGATGAAAGTGGCTCAGAGGTGGGACACTCCAGTGATGTAAATCAAAGAAACTCTATTCTGCTTGAATCCAGCTCTTCCAAAGTCATTTTTACCAGAGTGCCAGGGGGGTAATATCACATTACCTTTCCATTGCAGCACCTGAGTCACAGACTAAGCCAGTGTTTACCTAGATTAAGAGATTTCACTGACCCTTACTTGAACTGAGGAGGAGAAAGAGCCTGAATTAGAGGGTTGCACTCCAGCCCTAATTCCCCTGTTTTTGTAATTCTGAGAGCTGTGCTATTCACCGGTGTGAGCACAATAAACCAGTGGAAAATCTTCATTTTTGTGCTGCCGTGACCTTGATCGGGGACCACAGACATGGCTGGTACAGCACTGAAATGCTGGAAGGTTCCTTAAAGTGGAGAGACTTCTGTTAATCCAAACACCTTGGAATTAGGACTGGGAGTCAACCTCATTTCCATCACTCAATGGGCAGGCTTAAACTTCACTTAAAAACTTGCAAAGTTTATTTCTGCTTTGTGTCAGAYGAGTTCAGATTAAATGTCACTGTCTGGTTATAAAACACCAGGAAGCACAGCATCCATTCCTATAGATTTCCATAAATACWCTATATTTTCCTTCATTGCGACTGTCAACCTTGCCTGATGAAGAAATAATTAATCCAAAAAAGAACTTCTGTAAATTTTGCAGTTGTAATGCAAAATAGACTGAATGAATATTAATGTTTGAGTAATGAGGGCGATAATGCAAGTCTGATTTTAACTCAGCTATTTCTTGATATGTTTTTTTAGTTCATACAGCTTTTTTAAAAATCTTTGCACTCTGAGCTATTCTTCATTTCCAAACTGTCTGATAAAGTAGATATTGATTGTGAAAAGCAATAATTAGATATAAGGATACTAAAACTAATTCAGCTGATCRATGGAAGAAAGCAATATAAATGGTCTTGGGTTCCTGTTGTCATTTAGCAGGCTGATATATCATTAGAATTATTGTGTTTAAAATGTTGCACTGTCTGGTGTAATTCTGCCCAATTACTGCAGTATATCTTGATATAAAATTCCTCCTGATTTTTCTTCCCAGTTGGCATAGATGGAAGATACACGTGATGCTAGTGAAAGATGATGATAACTGCTCTGATTTTTCTATGTCTTAGACTTCATTATCATTTTAACCTTTTTTAAACGTATTAAAGCACTCTTGTTCCAGTCTGTTAAAGCTTGCACTTGATTTTCACAAACACCAACACTGACAGAAAGAACAATGGACAATAAATGTCTTYATTTAGGTAACCTTGTGTGGTAGTGCAGAACCATAAATCCATTCAGCTGTGATTTCAGCACTCAGAGCAGCTGATTTYGATGTATCCCATGTAGATGTTCCATGGCAACTCTATCCTTAGAAAAACAGAGCCAGTGTTGGATGAATGTGTTAGTACATCAAATATTGTCCCTGCTACCTTGCAGCTTTACAGCTTCATTAACACTGCCAGAAACTGCACCAGTGACTCAGGTCAGAAAGTGTTTCCTCTTGTGGGTCTTTTAAAAATTCAGCTCCTCAAAGAGAAATTTTATTTTGATTTTACTTTTATTTTAAATTAGGAAATGGAATTTCTAAAAATTAGAAATGTTTTGTGAAATGTAAATGGCACAGGAGGAGACGTCTGTATAATGCATGAGAATATTGTTCCCCTTTGCATCCTGAGCATCCTTTGGTCAGGAAAGAAGAGGAAAGGATGGGATCCTACAGCCAACAGTGAGAACAGCCAGTGTAAAAGGGCACAGCAATCACACACTTCTCCCATAAGCCAAAACAGCACTTTAGGAATTTGAATATAGATACACAAATTCTGTATTTTGAATATTAAAAACATCAGGTACATCCAGGAGAAATCTTACGGCCTTCTGCTGAATGAAATGGTAAAACCCCAGGCAGGAGGGTGTGATTTACTGCTTGTGTGTCAATGGATGGGGTGTGTGCTTTCCATGAGAGGACTTCCTTAAGCTTTTTTTTTTACATTTGGACAGGTGTTTTCATCCAACAATCCACAGGTTGGTCAGTATTTATGTCACACAGAGCTGATTTACTCTAACTGCTTTCCTGCTCTCCCTTTTCTCCCATTTCTTTTCCTTCCTGTTTCACTGCAGACACACATTTTGGGTTTTTTYCTTTTCCAACTGTGCATCACAACCAAGGGTGTTGGTTCAGAGGCTGCACCAGATGGCTCCAGGGGATGCTGTCACCAAAACCCAGCCAGGCTGTCCCTGCATGTCACCCTCTGACACTGGGGAAAAATAACTGGAAAGGCAGAGTGGGGACAGGCACAGCTCAAGCAAATCACTGAATCACACAGACATCCAATTTTCTWATTTGTTGCAGAAGGATCGTTATGTTTGACTGATTTCTGTTGCTTTGTTTTGTTTTGTTTTTTAGTCATGGAATTAATTGCTGCTGGTATTTGGACAGTGATTTTTTTTTTGCCATCTGATGRTGTCTGGGGACAGCAAGAAAGTACAGCTTGTCAAATAATTCAGAGGTTGTCAATAATGAAAATTCACTGTAAAACTTCCAGTTCCTTGCTCTTTGTAGCATAACATTTTTCTCTGGAAAACTCAGTGGCTGAATCTTGATTATTAAACTAAAGTAAAATAAATTTTAGGTATGGCAGCTAACAAGAAAATCCATTTTTAGTTTGGTTGAGTTTAGGGTGGGTTTTTTTTTCTCTATTTTTGTCTCCTGGCTCAGTAACGTGGAACTAGGTTGTAACAAACCTGCATATAGCATATGGAAATTAAATGTAAATTCACTATTTAAGGCGACTGCAATGAAACACTGATTTCAGTTGAAAAGGCTTCAGCTGTGCCCTGGTTTAGCCTCACTGCACCACAGGATCTCATTCTGGAAACTGTCAAAAGCATTTCTGGGCATCACTCAGAATATGGCAGAGTGAGGRACACTTTTAGGGTGATTTATTTGCACCTGGACTTTTCCCATGTGATGGTATTGAGTATCCCATAATTTGCAATAAAAAAAAATCATGATTTTCTGATTTTTCCCCCTCTGAGAAGTCTCAAAAGATAAAGGCAAACMAGTGGAAAGGTTATSCTGAAATTCCTCCTGARGGGAGATCTSTCTTTGTTGAACCAGATTGTATGGSCCRGGCACACATGGCCATCACAGAACATGTGACAAAGCCCACAATGTGACAGAGTGTGAACAAGTGCTCTGGTGGTGCTTCCACTTTTTGATTTTTCTAAATGAAACTGAAGTTAGTCAGTAAATCTGGCACTTGAACTGGATGTGCCTTAAAAAAAAAACGAATCCCAGTAAATATTACAGATAGGCTATTACAGTCTTGGAAGCTTAGCTGCTTTGACAGAATTACATAAAAATCCATTTCTCTGTCCAGAAAGTACAAATCTTAATGAGATATTTTATAAGGGATGGAATAATAGGGGAGTCATGACACCAAAATGAGCAGGGAGCAAGGCTGCAGATAAATAAGTGACTGCCTCTTCCACTCTGTGGCACTCAGGGATATTCCCATCCAGTTTAGGGGGCAGAATTTTCTGTTCTCACAGTGAGATTCAACCTTTTTCCTTAGAAAAATTGCTCCCAATTGTGTGTGTCCACATAAGTAGTTTCAGCCAGTGAGCAGGTTTGAAAATGGTCAATTGCTGTAATCTCTGCCCAAATAAATCTCRAAAGGAAATGAAGGGAATTTAGAAGTAACCAAGGTTGGAGCATGACTTACTSAAAAGTTACACACTGAATTAACTCCATGGATGGAGTTCTGAGTTGAAGTTCCCTTGTTTTTGATGAAATTTTCCTTYAGAAAAATGAGATCTCCAGGGGATCAGGTGACACAACTGCTCAAGGTGTGTAGCACCACACCGGGAGCAGCCAGTGGTTCTGGCCTTGGATCTGTAGAGATGAGAATTTCAAGGTGGAGAGGATATTTTGTGCCTTTTTTTTAATGAAATAAATTATTATTTCTGCASTTCTTACCACAATTACAATCCTACCATGAGTTAGCTGTCTCAGTTCAGCCTTCTGACCACAAACTCTTTGTGTCTAGAGTGGGAAAAAAAAAAGGTTTTTGTAGAATGACAGAGCCAAACACCTTTGCAGCTGATAATCCCTTGGATGGCTGCTTTGCTCTTGAAGATGGAAAAAAAAAAAACATCACAAGAGAGAATCATCTATTATGAAACAAAGCCAGGCCAGAGGCACAGATGTGACCTCAGAGCCCTGGTGGTGCAGATGAGTGAGGAATTTGCCACTGTGGATGGAATYGATGCATTCAGCAGAATCTGGATTTGTACTGTTGATACCCAGTCCAGGCTCGATGTGGAGATTGGCCATAAAAATTAAATTTTAGATGAGCTACATCTGAACAAAACTGAACCCAGCAACTTAGCCTGAAAATAAAAAAAAATAAAATAAAATAAAATAAAAAAAAAAAAGGAGCAGGGAATGGAAAATAAAAGCTTGTAGAAAAGAGGTTGTTAAATTTCCCATCATCTCCTTACCTGACTTGCTGTTTTGGCTGAGGTGCCAGAAAAAGGGAAGTCACCAGCAAAGGATGTGCCAGGACACGTCCTTGTAGGGCATGGGGGAAAAAAGGAAATTTAAGTACACCAGGAGTTACATTTCTGCAGTGGRTACTCTGTATGGGCTCTATTTCCTGAGGTTCTGCAATCATCTGCCAAGGGTGGTTTTTGTGTGCTGGTTTTTTTTTTTTGTTGGTTGATTCGTTTGATTGCTTTGGTTTTGTATTTTTTTTTGTTTTGGTTTGGGGCTTGTTTGGTTGGTTGGTTTTTTGGTTAGTTGGTTGGTTTGGGAGGGTTTTTTTGTTTCAGTTTAGAGTTTTTTGTTTGGTTGGTTATTTGAATTTTCACCAGAAGAAACCACTGACAGCCATAAATAAGACCCGGCTGAAACCTTTCTCTCACTTTCTGTCATTCTGTGGGTGATGTAGTCTAAATCACGCTGAATTTTCATTCCTCTTGAGAAGGGGAAGTACATAATTGTTCATTGTAAAAAAGCTGTCACGTTACCCCCCCAAAAATAAAACCAAAACCCACAGCAAAGCGGCCACACCAATCTGAATGTTGCTCTTTGTTTTCCATTTGATTGTGTATTTTAATCTTAATTAATTACTTGGCTTCTACAAGCCTGTCCAGTTCTTTCCAACAGAATATTTAATATTCTGTCTTTCTACATCATCTTCTTAAGGATACAGATTGTTCTCACCATTCAGTTTCTGCACATTTGCAAACACAGTTGCACAGATTGGGAGCCTTATGCTTCTTTTTGTGGCCTTTAATCTTTTCCTTTAAAACTTTTAAATTTCTCYAGTCTCTTTGATCCCAGCCACAATAAACCCATCTTCCCTACAGGGTTTCAGACAATCCAAGATTCTGTGGCTAGGACAGGCAATAAGAGAATTAGAGCTAAGAAAGAAATCAGTCTGGTTCTCTAATGACTTCTTATTTTCGACTGCTGATAGAATGAGAAGATTAAATCTCTAGCTGCAAATCTTGTGAGGACAATCTGAGAAAGGGAGAAGCATAAATGATGAGACAACAAGTTCTGCTGGCAAAGGGAAGTGAGAATGTCATTCAGCAAACTTCTGGAATGGAGGAAATGGTCAGARACAGCCTCGGCAGCAAATAAGGCATCGTTGAAATGGTTGAAAAATTCCTCCTGGTTTTGACAGATTGGCAAAGGCATCTGTCATCCCCACTCCCATTGCAGCATTTTAAAGAGAGAAAAGGAATTTAGAACTATTTTCAAATGAGGTGAAATATGTGGATCAAGCCTGGGACACAGCAGGGCACATTTCTTTGGATAMGATACTGAGTAATAATCTCCATTTAGGTCCCTAAATGCAAATGGGCAGAGATTTACATGTGCTTGAATTTATGGGGTTTGTACCTAAACCATGGACAGATTCAGAGCCTCAGCTGACCTGGTAATGTCCATTTAAGAGCAATCTCMGTTATTTAATGGAGATTATGGTGAAAAGCATCTTGTTCCAGAAATAATTCAACTGATTTCATCAGGGGCTGTTCTGTATTTCTGGATTTGTTTAGGAACAAAGCRAGCGAGGAAGCTTATAAAAGGCGACCTATATTATATACATAAACACAGAAGTGATTTACATCAATGTACCCAATTCAGAGAAGGAGCACTACAGGGAAGGACTGCCCAGCTCCAATTTGCTCAAATGATCAACATAATTTTTTGCAAAACATTGATTGGAGAAGGATAATAATACAAATAAAACCAGGCTGGAGTTTCTCAGTCGTTGTGCAGTTTCAGATGTGTGAACATGTTACATCCAGCTCAGTGAGCTTTCAGTGTTGCCTCTTTTATTCACTACCAAGGCAAGTTAAAATTGTRGAGTCAAACTTCAGCTTTTCCTGGATTTGAAGGATGATTTCCTGAGCAACGTTCTTCTCACCAGCTGCCTCCTGTGTTCACTGGAGTCCATTGCTCTTTTTGAATGCTTTAAATGGGCAGCCCCAATGCTTTCAGAAATAATGAAGTAGCATTTCTGTTACTAAAGAGTTGCTGGCATTTTGTAACCGTTCCTGTAGAATCAAATTGAATCAACAGAGCATTCACTGCATTTATTTAAAAAAAAAAAAAACACTGAAAGAAAGAAAGAAAACAAAAATATTTTTGCTTCCTGGAAATGTCAGCTATAGAACATTGTGCCCCAAAGGAAACAGCACATTGTGTGCTTGTTACTGATCCTGACAGTGGATGCACAACTTCCCTACATTTCATGGCACTAATTCATGGTAGCCTTTTAACTCGGTGCTGTTTCCAAAAGAATCAGGAGGAAAATGTATTGCAGACACAGTGTAAGTCACATGGGTCACTGAGATGCCTAAATAATTCAATTATGGGCACAGGMACAGAAGGATACTGCGCTGCAGCTGCAAATGACCTGGATTTTCTAAATATCCCCATCCCATTCCCTTGCATAGAACAGGAGAATTGGTGTTCCAAAGCAGATCCTAAAGGGTTGAAATGTGTGCACGGATGGATCAGGGAAGCTTCCAGCTCCCACTGAGGCAGTTCAACCAAAATGCTGATTCTCAGTATAAAAATAACTTAGACTGAGTGTTCCCAGCAAACACCTGCACATTGCTGTAGTCCTTAGAGTGAAAAGGGTGGAAACGCCCCAAATCCAGAGAGTTGGGTTTTTCACACAGGGATGGACTCCAGTGCAAAGATTGGAGAATACAATAAAAGCAATTCAAATTGTGGATTTTACTGTTTGTAATCAAAGTCTCCATTCCAAAAAATCCAGAACAGCAGTGGGAGCGGGAAGTGCTGAACACGATGTGTGCAGTAGGGTTGAGAATGCGACGTGTTCCTGCAAAAACTCGAGTATCTCACACAAAGCTGTTCAGGCACAAGCCTAAAATACATTCTGTTGCACAAAGTCATTGAAACTGCTTGTAACAGTTACTCCAGGTGGATTTCGTGAGGGTGTTGYTCTGTAACAGCCTTGAATTTCTTTAACTCTTGCAGATTTTTGACAAGGAAGCTAAAGATCTGGAGCGAGAAGTCTGCTTCATTGAYATCGCCAGCGATGAAATTCCCGAGCGCTATTACAAGGAATCGGAGGTAAGAGGCAACTGCTGAGGAAGGGAATGTGAGAGGCTTTAGAAGAGCCTGGATAGGAATCAAAACAGTTTTATTTTTGTATTAAATCTTGCTGGTCAGTAATATTTCAAAGGCGTTTGCTCAGAGGGGAAGCAGACAGCAGCCTCTGTGTCTAGATTGCCAGACGCTTTCTTTTGCAGATGATTCCTTTTGAAATGCATTCCTCCCCTTATCAGAACACATCCTGTACCAGACCTTTGATATCCAGCTGAATTAGTCCCAAGCAGAAAAGGCCTATTCTTTGCATTATGAAACTCAGTGAAGAACGTGCAGATCTGAGCAGTTTGAAATGTCCCTGCTGTCCTCCCTTGCATCCCACCCCAAACAAKAATCCTGCAGAGATCAGATGTGCCGCAGTGACAATGGGGCTGATGTGCAGTTGCTTGAGGAGGACAATGACACAGGACCAAGAGGGACTGAAGCACTCTGCAGACTGCAGCAGATCTGCCAAAAAGCATCAATGGCAGCAGGCACAGTCAYTCTGCGAAAATTCCCTTGGAAATTGCTCCCATGTATTTTTGATGGAGCACATCTCTGAAGAGCGTGTTTCTTCTAGGTCAATGCAATTCACTGCTTGAAATCAGCAGCCACCATGCAAATGAAGATGAGGTCTCAATGTTTTAATCTCAGAGTTGAAAAATGATGGTTCACAACAAGCAGCTAGAGAGGAATGATCGGATCTATGCTCGCATTTAATTTTGGAGATATGATTTGCCTCTGGAGCCAAGTCTATATTCATAGCTGGCAGTGAGTATGGCAGCTGTTTAACTGTCTAAAACAAGACCACATAATCATTTTTAGTATAGAAAGTGAAGACTTGCCAAGGAATGTATTTCTATACCATAGGAGACGTGATTTTCGGACTAAAAAAGACGAGTACTTGTTATCTTCCATTTATATAGATCCTATTTTGAATGTTATGCACAGGTCATAAACCAAAATTGAGTCTACAGTAGAATGAAAAGTAATTTTTTTACTTTCCTTAGATAATGAAACCCATCTGTTTAGTACCAAAAATTACATAACACCTCATGAAACAGCTTATTGGTCCCATCMTCTTATCTGAGCTCCATGGATTCTGGCTCCATTTAGGAATGAGCTGCTAATGGAACAGGTCAGCATCTGACTGTGCTTAAAAGAAATCCTGTGAGATTTTTCATCTCAGTCTCTGCACTTCAAAAATTGTAAACACAAAGGTAATATCCAGTTTTGCAACTTTCCTGCTCATTTTTAATAGCCAACCATTAAGCGTAATTTCCCTATGATTAATCTCCTGATACTGAAAAACATGCTCTTAAAAGAAAAAAAGCATTTCAGAATCTTTGTGTTGCTGTTTCACAGACAAATCTAAAGACCTGATTCCAAGCAAAATTGAATTTTATATGGGTTTAAACAACAAAAATAGCCCAGCATCTGTTGTTTTTTCTCTGTACTGATGGATGATTTTTCTGTTGACTACCAAATTCTGTTTCAGAATTCATACAGAGCARTAAAAACACCTTTAGCATTTAACTGTGCACATGCTGTAATTGATAGAGAATTAGTAATAGTTGAAAATACTGGGTCTTGCAAAGTTGACAAACTTCGGGCTTTTTTTGCTACCATATGATGAACACGAAGCCAAATTCCCATTTCTGATGAGGCCTCTTACATAATTCCGAGACTATAAAAAGATTTTTAATGTTTGTAAATGTAATTTCCGTCTGTTTTCAATCAGAACAGTAATTCTATGCAAAAGAGAAATGTTTCTGTTTCCCAAATAGCAGCTTCAGAGATAGCTGAACCCAGTTAGTGTAAGCTTTTGAAAGGTATTTTAGTTGCACTAATAACCACAATTTGGCTGCTTTTAGATCATGTAATCTGAGCTAAGTTTAAAGATTAAAAGTGAAGTGCAGTCCTCAGGATTTAACAATTAGATCCCACAGGATAAATGTCCTGACTCCCATCCAGAAAGACCAGTGAGAACATTTTAACTTCAGGCATGTCATCTCTGAGTAATCTCTTCATTTCAGTGGCTCTTTCACTGGCTTAAAATAAAGCAAGTTCTTTATCAGGGTCAGCGTGTTTGGCAGCTTCTAGAAATGAGCTTTAATTTTCTTTRCATCGTGACGAAAGCACATCCCTCTTCAATTAAAAATATACTTCAGATTTAACAGCAAATGTCATTATTTAGCTGTGTTATTGCAGATTAGAGAGTGGCTCAGAGAACTTAAACCCTTCACACACCACTTCCACTGCTTGCTTATGAGCCTGGTGGCAGAGGGACAAAGCCACTGCTCYCTGTCCTGCCACCTACAACCTAAAAAATAGTTTTTCAGTCGTCCTGACATGAATCCTACAAACAGATTCCATTTCCTTTTACATAATAGTGATTCACACATAAAAAGACAAAATGTATAAACCATCCTTGTAGGTATAATATTCCATTTGGATCGAGCAGCTCGTGCTGAGACRGGAAATGCGTTTCACAAAAATGTCCTGACGAGTGAAGGGGAAATAATTGAATTCAACTTTGTGCATATTTGCTTTTCTCTCCTTCTAAATATTAACTAAAATTAAAAAGTGAAGAATCCAGTTAGCTGCTTCATTGCAGAACACTTTAAGGGARCCTCTGCCAATAATACTGAGGGATCTCTAGAGCAGAATCATCTGGTGACTGGGATTCCCTTAAGGATGAAGGGCTTATCTGTTACTGAAATCACCAAGCCAAAAGTGAATCCAAAGACATTTTGCAAGATGTTACAATCACTTAAGAGAGTCTGGTTCTGTCTGTTATGGGGGTGAAGTGATTTCTGCCCTTGTGGAAGGCTGGAGGAGGTGAAACTGCAGCAATTCAGGTATCCCAAAGCAGATAACTTCCCTTAAACTTCATGGCCATCTACAAACCTTGAACACAGGGCTCTTTTACWTGTGTGGACCTAATCCTGGAAGTTTTAAGAAGTTTAAATGTGAGGTTCCAAATGGAGAAAGGTTGATTCTAGATCCCAGCTAACAGGTTTGTCTGWCAGAAGCCACGTGTGTTTCCAAATCTGGATGTACACATTGCATTGAGTACTGAAATTTGTATTTTTATACAGAGAATGTACCAGCCAGGTACAAGGAGTTGTACATTTTGTGAAGTCATTTCCTTGTGACTTTGCCATCGATGAATATGTATCACCAGCTATATAGACAGATATATTTGTCTGAAATATAGAAAAGAACAAAGCTGAGCTGTGCTGAGCGGGGAGGGCCTCCAGTGAATCATTCATGAAATGAAACATTCACCGTAGATGTGAGCTACTGAGCAAAATGTTCTGTGCAAACATATTCAAGTTCTCAGAATTAACCATGTTTCATTTCCTGTTTATGACAAAGCAACGGAGAGCTGGACAAATGGAATGAACCTTTCAGGGTACTTCCAAACAGATTCCGTGCAGCTGCWGTGGTTTTCCCCTTCCATTGCTGTCTTTTCTCCTTTAGCACAGCTCAGCTGCTCTGATAGGGCCACCATTCCCCTGTGCAGGGGCTTTCAGAGTAACAAAACCTCTGTCACATCATTAAATTATGGCAGTTTAAATAATCCAGCTGCCTCAGCCCCTCAGTGAGTGTGGGCACCGTGTCAGCACAGGAGTTCAGTGCAGGATATGGCAAAAAAAACCCCAGTATTTCCTTTTCCTTATTCACTTAGTTTTGGAGTTTACATAAAGGCTGGCTGGATTATCATATTTTAATACCTCAGAACTGTCCCAATATTTACAGTTCTTAAGTATTTAGCTGGATCTTCCAGAAAATACCATTTAATGGAAATTTTTTTAGAAGTCCTTAAAAAATGACTCCACATAAATGTCTATGGTAGCATCTTTACATCAACAAATCTTTCCTGAGCCCTGGTTATAAAAGCTGAAATCCAAAACCTAGCAACTACAACTGATGCTGAAATACCAGATGACAGGTCTTAAAGSCATGATTGGTACTGAAATTCAAGATCAAACAAAATGGTCTTCAGCTTAAAGAGGGAAAAAATTATTTCACTTCAAAAGCACTGTGATATTGCCATAGGAGTCTGAAAAAATTAAACCAGGCATAGGAAGGAGGGAAGGAGGGAAGGA
>NW_026623330.1:1745606-1775601 GCF_030028575.1 Malurus melanocephalus | reverse complement strand
AGGAAGGAAGGAAGGAAGGAAGGAAGGAAGGAAGGAAGGAAGGAAGGAAGGAAGGAAGGAAGGAAGGAAGGAAGGAAGGAAGGAAGGAAGGAAGGTTGTTTTTCTGTAAACAACAATTGCATTTCATTATTTAGCTCCAAGCACAAAGTAACAGCTCAGAATTAATTGTGGAATTATTTGTGCAATTATTTGTGCAATTAATTGTGGAAAGGCCTTGCCACAGCCTGGTGCTGTGCTGGTTTTTGCTTCCTGGAAAGGGCGTTGCCATTCCACGCTTGATGCCCGTGACATCCGTGAGGAAAGTTAAGTAAATAAATGCTAAATGATAAATAATAGACTCCAACAATAACCACGTTGAGCCAGGATTCATGGTCTAAGTAATAAACCCTGGGAGAGTGCTGTGTTTGAAACCAAATCCCACATTCAGAGGCTTTTATTTCATTGTAATTTTACATTTTATTCTCAACTAAGCCCAGCTCACGGGTTCTGATGTTTCTGCTCTGTTGGCAGAAGTGCTATTTTTAAATCACTCTGCACCTGGCAATAATGTATTGCAAATACAGAGTAGGTTTTGCTCCTCTAGCAAAAGGATTTGCCAGATGGGCTTTCCTAATAAATTGTGTCTGATAAAAGGACGAGAAGGTTATTTAAACAAAAAGATTTTAGCTATGCCATTACATTTAAAACAGATTGAGGATTTTGCCAGTWGATAAACCAAGGGGAAAATAGTGAATAGACCCAGTATTCTTTGGATGATGCCTTCTCTAGGAAGAAAGGCATGGGTGTGTAAAAGYAAAAATGAGGAACACACAAAATTAATTATCTAAATAATAACATAAAGGTGAGGTCAGAGCAAAGTTCAGCTTGCCCAGTTTCGAGTCACAGAAAGAGAAGCTCCAAGTACGTGTGCCMTGAGTCCTGCCTAGAGAAGCAGTGCTGGGTACCAATATGATTTTACTTGCTTTTAATGAAAAATTATCAGCCCTGCCTTGGTTTTTTGCTATAGAAGGACTTTGTATGCCTAAGTGCAGAAAGGATTCCAGGCTGTCAGCCTTAATCTGGCAATTTGAACCCACAAATTAGGCACATAAAATCATCCTTGGGCCAAGTTCTCATTAGTTTCAGTGGACTTTGGAGCAGGCATTGAAGTAAAAAAAAGATGAGCAGTCCTGGTCAGAGCTGTGCTTAGGAGCAGAGGCCCAGGAGAGGTGTAATTACATGCAAAATATAGAGATGAATGCAGAGATTCTTCCTCTAAAGACTTCCTTGTATGATCCATAGCACAAGCAATTGCTGAGACAGGATTTKTGTCTTTCTAAAATAGCCCAAGATGCTGTTAAACACGTAATTTTTTAGCAGCTGGGTTAAAGCCCAGGGATATTTGTTTYCCTTACAACAGCTCACCTCTGTGAAACATTTGTGCCCTTGGAACTGATGGCCCGGAAATGGAATTCTCAAGCTGACTTTGCCCCAATGTCACAGCAAACCTTGGATCCCCCTGCTTGGCTTTGGCACAGCCTTGGAGTCTCAGCKCCCTGAGCAAGCACTCAGTGAAGTCTTTAACACCTTGATCTTCCACACAGCAGGCTGGAAATCTGTTCCTCTGAGGTTCTGCCTTCCATTCATTCATCAGTCTGCAGTTTTATGGTGTCAATGTGTTAATGTTTCCAGAGAGGCAGGAATTTCCCTAAGAGCTGTTTGATGTGAGGTGCCTGTCATCTCCTGGCTCTTCCCRGGGAGCTCTCCAGCCAATTTGTGACTAATCCTCGTGTCCTTCAAGAAAAAGAGACAGGATTAAGGCAGGCAGAGGTGCCATCTCTGGGTGCTTGAAGGGAATTTGCAGCTGGGACTGATGTCATGGATGAGTTGAGTTGCAGTCCGTGGGTGATGTGTGAACCTCCAATTTCAGTGATTGCCACTCTGTGTGTCCTTGTCTGCTGGGTTAAACTCACCAAAACAAGCAGAAACAACTCATAAAACTTGGGACCAAGCAAAGATGCAGGACAGGTATTCATTATTTCAATTTTAGTTAGAAATTCTCCATTTTTGATACTGACTCAAAKTGATTACATTAAATCCCTTTGGACTGCACAGAAGTTATTCCATTATAGATGTGGTTATCTCTGAAGGCTTATAAAGCACAACACTCAGAATTATTAAAGTGTGYATCTGAAATGCTGAATCAAGGCAATGGCCCCATCACACCAGCACTGTGTGTGTTTGACAACAGCAGACCCTGCCTCATAGGGAACTATTTTCCTTTTTAGAGATCCTTATTTCACTCTGGAATATTTTGCAGGCATACCTGAAATCATATTTTCTGTACTTATTTCCTTGTTCAAGGAATCTCCTGCTAAAATGTCAGATCTTTCTGAATATTATGTCTCAGTTCTTCCCTTTTTTCTTTTTATTGGTGTTATTATTATTATATTGATTGCTCCAGGCAATGATCAATTATTAAACAACTCTTTCAACCAGAAAATGTGTGAATCCATCTGTGGTTGAGCTTTGTTGGGTGACAAGATKGGCAGCATCCTGTGACCATGAGCTGTGCTATGCAGGGGGGTGTTGCTCTGATAAATGATGATGCTGAATTGTTTTTATGGTGATTTAACATTGAAACCTCATTATAATGCGAGCTCAAAGTCTCCCCTTTGCAAAGGCTGTGTCAGCAATAAAAGCAGTGACTTTCAAGGGGAGGAAAGACTATCACCTCATTAGAGCTTTGAGAGGAGCTTTAATGGCAGAGCTTCTGTTTGTGATAAAACCAGAAGTTAAGAGATAACCAAACCATAGGAAACTGATACATTAACTCACACTGAATAAAATAAAATTAAGATCAGTTATTGTATTTTTTTTTAGTTTTTCTCCTGATTGTCACCCATTTAATGCATCATTTAAGCACATATTTAAATACATGTTTAACTACTTTTATAACAAAGGATCTYCCCAGATCTCAGCACTGGAAAAGAACACAGCTGAGCACTGGTGCTTGCTCTTCAGGACAGATTTTAGAAGCTCCACTATGGATTTTCTGAAATGAAATAATTTTCAAGCTCTGACAGTCAGTGTTTAACCATAAATTATTTCTATTTACAAGAYATAATTAGCAGGATTGGACATAAAGGGAAATAGAATTATACCAGTTTGGAAAATAACACTTTCATAGATAAAACTGTATCTTGCAGAGATGAAAGTAAACTTTCAAAAGATGAACTAATGCCTTTAATGGCCTTATGAAATTTTGTATTTTTTTATTGCATTTTATGAAATGTTGTCATTTCAATGTTGTAGTTTCTTTGATTTCCCAGTTGCTGAAAGAGRAATAGATTTGGGTTTTCTCAGTGTTTGTTCATAACTCAGCTATCACCAGAGCTAAACTGCAGGAGTTTCCTGCTTAGCTTAGGATGTACAAATTCACTTCAAACCAAAAATGGCATTGTCAGGGTCAGTGTTGAAGTGCCAAAGCTCCAGCTGGACACGATTTCAGGAAGCCARGCATGGGCAGGAAGGAGGAGCATTTCACACCAAGGGGCACTGCTAAGGCAGGCTCTGAAAAAGCCACTTTTTTTTTTTCCAAAGGCCATAAATAACCCTTGGAGTGCACTGCACTGTCATGACCTGCAATTACAGATTTTCTTACAGCAGAAAACACCCGAAATGATCTGATTGTCAATGCATCTCCAAGAATATGCTGCCATCGATTCACTGCCAAGCTTGGATTGTAGAATATCCTAGTACATGTTTAAGGCAATTTCTTATTACTTTTTCATAATGTTTATTAGCATGTTTTAATATTTTATATCGAATCAAAACATTTACTTTAGCAAACTGACAAACACTACTTCCCCTTCTGCATTCCCCTGTATGTTTTGTTTTGCAGGATCCCAAATATTTCAAGTCACAGAAAACTGGGAGAGGCCAATTAAAAGAAGGCTGGAGAGAGACCCATCAGCCAATTATGTGTTCCTACAAACTTGTGACTGTGAAATTTGAAGTCTGGGGACTTCAAACCAGAGTAGAGCAATTTGTACACAAGGTCAGTGAAACAGGAGCTGTTCCTTATCCTTCACATAAGCAGAACTCGAGCACTCCCAGGAATGTGGTGATGGCTGTGGAGAAGCCTGGGAGCTCGGCCCAGTCTGTGCTCAGAGCTCTCACAAGGTCTGAAGGATCTGGAGCAGAGCCAAGGACTTTGCTCTGGGAACAAACTTGACAAAACCCACAGCTGATCAGGCCTAAGGTTGAGAAAAACTGTCAATAACATTTYCAGTGCTGTGACAAATGTATGAGCTGAAGTCATTTCTGAGTCCCATACAYGTGGGGACAGTGAGGTGTCTGAATTCCACTGAATTCTGCAGTGAGGTGCAAAATTCCTTAGAAACAGATAGTGGGAAAGTTTTCCTGTCTACTAAAATATCAATGAATAGCATGACTGCCAAGGGATAAAACTTTTCATAGTGTTGACCTTCCACATGTTTGAAAAACTGAGAAGGAAAAAGAAGAGATCCAGAATGTCTAATTGGCCAAAAATCAGTGGATTTTGTACACACTCCCAATGGATTCCTGTGCTAGTCAAAGYGTGATTCAGTGCTGGCAGCAGATCCAGTGGAAAGCTGGACCAGGAGCCCTCCAGAGCCAGCATCCAGAATGTCCTTTTAGACACAAACCTGTCAGAGGGTTTCTTACTTTGAATCCCATTGAAAGACACAGATGAGATGGTTTTTGCTGCTGAGGCCTTTAACCCTTTCCTTGTTTGCAGGTGGTCAGAGACATCCTCCTGATCGGGCACCGGCAGGCGTTTGCCTGGGTGGATGAGTGGTATGGTAAGTGTCCTCCAAAGCCAACCTTTCCAAAGAGCTGCTGCAAAGCCCCAAGGACAGGTACCAGCAGGTTTTCTGTGCTTTTTGGATCATCAGGTCCTAGTGGGAGTTGTTCATGAAGGAGATGGAGCTGTTTGAGATCATCTCCTTCACCCTCCTGCCATGGGTAGGGAYGCCTTCCACTGGATCAGGCTGCTCCAAGCCCCATCCAGSCTGGCCTTGRGCATTYCAGGGATGCTGAATTTAGCCACAGRMAGCATCCAGGGCTGCCTTTCCACCCCAGCATCTCATTCCTGCAGCATCTCACCCTGCACTGCAGGCAGGCAGGRGCCATCTGTAAGGAGAACYTCATGCAGCTTTGGATAAAGTTCTTCCTGAGAAGTTCTTCCATTTCCATCCTGCAAACTCCTAAGGCCTCTGATCCCACACATTTCCAGCTTTTTAGGAAAGTTTTAAACTATTGATATGGATTGCAGCAAAGAAAATATTTAGCTTTTCTGAAAAAAAAAAGATGTACATAAGCATAAATCCTACTGGGTGTGATTCAGCAGCAGCTGCATGCAAAAAGTCTTGGGAATCCATGAGCCAGCTGTGGGAATATTGCACTTCCAGGAGGACAGAGAAATCTGAATATCAAACCAGCCAATTGCACTGGATAAAATCAGCTCACTGGGTTTGTGCCTTTTACATGTATTTTCTGTAGGATATATCCTTAATCACAGATTAGAACAGGTTCTGAGACAGCTCTGTAAAATACAACAGGAATTTGGCAAAATGTTTAGAATGGTTATTCAGATCTTCGTTAAGCTTCAGGAAACACCAGTTTGGGCATTTCATGGGTGAGTGACACCTCTCCCATCAGAGCTGAGCCATTCTGCTGCAAACACAGCTCAGAGGTGTCACAGCCCTGCACAAAYGTCCCCTGGAATTTAACCACAAACTCAGTGGGATCATTGTTTAGAAWTAGAGAAAAAATGCTTTTGAAATCACAGAGTTCTTATAAATTTAATACTGAAAGAAAATTTTGTGCTCTAATGGTCATAAAAATACTGAAAACTGCTAAAAATATCTTTTCTTTTGGGATAGCTGTAAACCAGTAAGAGAATTTTATATCCAGTSAGGAGAGTTCTTCAGAGCTATTTTTTTTTATTTTAGATTCGGGGTTTTTTTTTAATCTGAAATAGAGCAATCCATTCTTTTTCCTGTACCAAGTCAGGAAAACTRGTAACTTTAAATAAAACATCCTGACTTCATGTAAAAATCGAGCCCATAAATTTGCTCCCAATCTACCCAAAATATCCATCAGTGAGACACRGAGGATGTTACTGGGAGGCAAAATGTCACCTGCACTTCAGGAGAGTTACTGATAATGATGACAAATGAATAGCCCTGAAGTTAAACCTATCAAATAGGTTTAGCTCAAAAACATTTCACAAAAAAATTTTCCCTCCTAAGTCTGAAAACACCCTGCCAAAAATATTCTTTCCACAAGTGAAATATTGTGATACGCAATTATCTCGTGGATTTTTCCTGTCAGAGTGAGACTCTTTGCTAACAGAGTGTACTTTTAGAGCTTAATTATCAGGTTAAGTACAAAATCTAAAAAATCTGGATTTAATAAAACAGATATAAATCAAGACTTAGTATATAGCATCAAAAATATATTTTTTAAGTATCTATTAACACCTTTTAAAAYAAAAGTTTGAGAAAGAACTGGCGATGGTGGTAGTGAGGTAAACTGAATCAAATAATCAGTTTAATAAACAATGTGTTATGTTAATGACTGGTTGCTGTTTCTGACCCTGTGAGTATGAATATGTTTTATCATTTCATTTACTAAACTTGGTTTAGCTTCATTATTAAGAAATTCTATTTTCTTGGTGTTACCTACTAATAAAGAGCATGTTCTCTGCTTGGCAAAGTGCATCCCAGCATGTTACTGACACGGCTTCTGAGCTTGTTTCTCATTCCAGATAACAGTAAAAAACTGAAAAAGTGCGAGTTAGTAGTATTCCATGTTTCCTTTTGATCAAAATTTTAGACTGCATTTCTTTTTACTGATGAGTTATGRCACTGTGCTGCCACTGGAACAGCTGAAGTTGTATCTCACCTTAAAAGCTGCCTCGTAAAATGCAGCAGGAGCCTCAGAGCACAGAGCAGGGGTGCTGTGATACAAGAACTCCCAAATCCCAGTGGCACATCATAAACCTGAGAAAAATGGGGCCTCAAGAGCAAATCACAGTGCACAACCAAAGGGGCACCCATTTGCAAGCAGGCCGTGCTAATAAAATGCTCTTGAAGTGTTTTGAGTAAAAAGTTGATGGCTGTTTTTATGAGGCTCTGGAGTTACCAAAGCATCGTAAAGAACAGACCAAAAGCTGACACCGCTCCTGTTTGTGCCTCCTGCTCCCCAGTGGATTTACTGAAAGCACAGAATTCTCAGAAAAGCAGGGTCACAAGTCAATTATTGGATTCTTTATGTTTTTGCTGGAGCTGTGGTTGATGACAAATCGTGTAAAATAACTATTGCCTGGTGTTCCACAGACTGACCATGCTGGGCAGTGCTGATCCTGCTGCTGGCATCATCCTGATTTGGGGGATATTTCTAATTCTTAAAATTCATTAAAGTGCTGGAGGCTACACAACCATTAACACAGCCATAATTAATTCACTTACCAGTATAAGTAACTGTTAGTTTCTGGAATCTAAACTGGTGTGGGCTCTAACACTCAAAGTTTTGCTGGTTATGAGATGTAAAATGCAAAGTTAACATAAACTTTTTTCCCAAGTGCTGGAAAGGTAAGTAAACATTTATAATATTTTCATAATRTTTCTGTATCTATCCTTTACTCCAAAGGATCTTCTAAAATCTCTTTAGAAGATCTTGGTCCTTGCCAAGGCCTGCACTTCAGTACTTCCTGCCTACCTTACATTACACAGATATTCCTGAACAATTTCCACTCCTTCCTGTTCTCTGACTCCCTTTGACTTAAMCCCCACCTTCCTTGGCTGACACAACTACCTTTATGAGGCAATTTGCATAAAGCTAGTTGCTCCTTGCTTTTTWAAAAATCCTTTGTTGGCTTCTGCTGAAAGACTTTGTGTTCCTAGAACCTTCTCCTTACAGAAAAAAAAAAAAAAGTTTGCACTGAATCAATGGAAAATGCCAACAATTCTGAACTTTTTACAGATATGACTATGGATGATGTTCGAGAATACGAGAAAAATATGCATGAAAAAACCAACATTAAAGTTTGCAACCAACATTCATCTACTGTGGATGAAATAGAGAGCCATGCCAAAGCAAGAGTATGTTGATTTTTCAAACATATTGCCCATCCTCAGCCAATACACTTGCACAGAGCAGAGAAGAGAAACCAATTGCTGATCAGTGGAATTTTGGGGAGGTTTTTTTTCAGTAGGAACAGAATCTTTCTCCATGAAGTGCAAYCCTGCCTTGGGTTTGCTCTGTAAACCTGCCAGTTATGTAAGGGAGGGTGGGGTTGGGCTCCTATTCAACTCCCTGGCTTCCAGGAAAACACAATGCTCAAATTCCATTTGGATGCTTCAAAAGGAAGTTTGAAGAGGAAAAAAAAAGAGGATTTTTACCTTCTATTCTTTGAATAGTTACAAAATGCAGGAGTTCACAGTGGTCCAGTCAAAAAGCCAAGAACATGGGGAGTGGAAAACTTCTGTGGGACTCACAAAGCTCTATGTTTCACCAGGAAAAAAATCGAATTAATTATTCACTCTTTTCAGGATAATTTTAATGTCACCATCATTGATTAGCTACCAACAAGGTGGGAAGTATTTTCAGAATTATGTAACAGTGGTTTGTGGAAAGGCCRGGTTTCTGTGTAGGTTCTTTGATTCATAAAGAAATGGAAATTTCATGAGGTATTTAATTACCTAATTCGGGCACCACAAGCAGAAGCCTAAAATTAGAGATTATCACTGTCTGCAAATGGAGACGATGCAGTGGCCTTTGCTYCTGAAATGTCATTTYTCCTTCATTTCTGMTAATGGTGCTGTGGAAYYCAGTGCTGAATTTAGCCRTGTGAAGAGTGTGGGGCAAGGTCTGACCACTCCAGGTCTTTCCTTGGTCCTTGCTCAGTGGCTGGGCAGTCCCCAGGGAGGTAATTCTTGTGTTTGCAGAACAGCAGCTTCACTGACATCCTAAGTAGAGAATTAATTCAGATTTTTGGCTCTGCACTTCAGGATTTGGTTCTGAATGAAGTCTGCCACCTGTAGTTTCCATGTGGAAAAATTGTCATTGAGGTCAGAACAGAAGTTGTTATTAATGAAAGAAAAAAAAAGGGAATCTGAGTCCTCCTAGCTCCGTGTAAGGACTGTTTTACTTGCCTGTATATCAGAGCAGAAGGGAATTAAAGCAAATATAAGCTAAAAAGCAAAAGTCAATTGAAATATTTCATGTCTGAATTGAAAATGGARAGTCCTGGAGGCTCCACTCAGCAGGACCTCACTTAAATGCATTGAGAAATTCATTCCTGTCCCCTCCATTTGTTTGAGACAGCTTCTGGTTCACCTTGTGCAGAATTCCTCAATCAGAATCCCTGAGATTTCAGGGCSATTTTGGACCCTTTGAGTGCAGAAACACTCACGCACTGTTAGAGGGTGTGAAACGAAATGTAAACCAGCAAAACAGGTTCAAAGCTCTCTCCAACACGAGTAGGTGCAGCTCCTGTGGGACCATCTGTTTATTGCCACCACTTCTGTCAGCTCTGAAAAAAGGCGTGTTCTCACTCCTAATAACTGCCAGGGTGGGCTGGGAAGGTCCCTGGAGCGAAGGGAAGGCAGCTGGCTCCCTGCACACTTGTTTTTGGGGTTTTTTTGGGTTGTTTTGGGTTTTTTTTTTTTTTTTTTTTTTTTTTATTTGGGGGTTTTTTTTTTTTTTTTTTTTTTTTTTTTAATGATGCTGGAACAGGGCAGAAAGCTGCTTCCACAGCCAAGGTTGCACATGTCTGCAGCTGGGTAAAAGCATCCTGGCAGGACAGGGTTTGTCACACAKTTGGTAATCCCCACTGCCAGTCCTGTGCTCAAATATGTGAGATTTCTTAATTGATTAAAAGACTGCTGGTTTTATTTTTGGGGTTTTGAGCTCCCGGGGCTCAAAGAATCTATAAACAGTCTAATGAAATACTTCAAATTTATGAATTTAACTTGACATTCAGCAAAAATTTTAACCATTGCCTCCAGTGTGCTCGGTGGGCGTCTTGCAGGCTCTGCAGACATGGAGCAGCAGGTTCCAGCAGAGCCTGGCTGACTTTCTGCTCAACTTCCCAGTTTGTAGATGCCATTCCCTTGGGATTTGATGGGAAGTTTTGCGGGGCTCGGCTCCCGAGCTGGATCCACGCTGGGATGGCGCTGCCCTCTTGTGGGGTTGGGCACCGGGACACCCCGGCACCTGCGGGACCCGCCCGATTTCCACCCCACAGCCGCTCCCATCTCTCGTCTCATTTTGCCTTCGGGAATTGAGCAGGATTTGTCAYCTGCCCAGCGGTGCTGAAGTGCAGTTTGTGGATGGAAAGTCGGGAGGTGCGGCTTTGAAAGCTGTGGCTTTGTCAGGGACAGGGAATTCTTTGGGTTTTATTAGTGGGAAAGCAAAACGGGCTCGGTCCTGTGCATGAAACTGCAGCTAAAAGTCAATGGAACTTTATTTTTCATCCCTTGATAATTACAGCAAATGAACAAAACCACGACAACCCTTTGTCCATTTGGGCTTATAATCTAAATTTAAAACATAAAACTCCTTTCAGCTGTATTTTGTTTGAAGTTCTGAAAACTCGACCTGCTGACTGTGTTGCCTGCGGAATAGCTGGATTTTTCCAGCAATTACAGAAGCAGCAATCTTTATTCAGCTCAGACCCAGGTAGAAGAACCATTAGTATGTGTTTAATGAACTTAAAACTTTGTTTCCTTTACATTGTGCTCTTTGTGCTCCAGTCAGCGCTTTACAATGGGGAGTTATCCATGTGGAGAATCACTTAATGAGATGCGTGATAAGCAATCATTCCCTGATTCAGGATTTGCATGGAAGTAGTTTAACTGAGTTAATGCAATGATTATTTGAAATTATTCTGACGTGTCTTTGTCTTTCATTCCTTCTCGTTGAAGACATGACAATGGATGAAGTCCGAGAGTTTGAACGAGCCACTCAGGAAGCCACCAACAAGAAGATTGGGATTTTCCCRCCGGCAATATCTATCTCTAACATTTCCATGCCTTCCTCAACCCGCAGTGCTCCATCTAGTGCTCCATCAACTCCTCTCTCCACAGATGCTCCCGATTTCCTAACGGTTCCCAAAGATCGGCCTCGGAAAAAGTCTGCTCCAGAAACTCTCACTCTTCCAGATCCATCGAAGAAAAACTTTTAAATTAACCCTGCATGTTTCCTCCTGATAAGCCATGTCTGCCACAGCAAGAGTGACATAACTCAATTGCTACAAAGGTCGTGGTGGTTTGTTGGTTGTTTTTTCTTTTCCTTTTTTTTCTTTTTTTTTTTTTTTTTTTTTTTTTTTTTTTTTTTTTTTTTTTTTTTTTTTTTTTTTTTTTTTTTTTTTTTTTTTTTTTTTTTTTTTTTTTTTTTTTTTTTTTTTTTTTTTTTTTTTTGGCTAAAAATAATCTTTCCAGTGTGGAAAGATGACTTCTTTCCTCAGACTTGATCCTTAAAACCTTCTGAAAAGTGCATGCAAGAGAAAGTAGTTTATATATTCCTAAAGTAGTGTTTCAAGCCATATGGTGCATCTTACTGACATCAATGGAACAGTCTGAGGGGATGCTATAAACGAAAATCAATCTTTCTGCCTGCAAACCCTCATCTAGGTCACAGCATTTATAATTAGGAGTAGGTATTAAGTAAATCTGCCAAGGACTTCTGAGGCAAATTAGTGCCAACTAGAATGYAGGGTTAACAGAAAAAAAACCCCTCCCATTTCCTTCTTTTATAACCAGTTTTAAAATCTTTCCCACTCTCAGGCTTCTCCTGTGTGTTCATAAACCTTTGACCTGTAACTCATTGTACTTGAACACCAACAGATCCACGTTTCGCTGAATACGACTCAGGATTTGGGGCCTAAACACAAACCACAAATCTTTTCAAACCTAAAATATCACTGTATCAAAGCCCCAACTGTAATTAATTAYACTGACTTTGAGGCCATCGAACTATTTCTACCTTGCACAGAATTTGTAAAAGAAATCGCCTATTTCTTGTAGATAAGGTATTTTACTAGCTCCCCCCTGTCCTTCTGTGAGCTCAGAGTGTTGGTGTTCATCAATGGTGTTCTGTGGCATTGGAAAAAAGCAGCTGAACGGTGCCAGTTGAGAAGCAAAAGCAATGAATTGTGTCTTTTCCTCGCTGGAAGAGGAGCRGTAGTCAGGCTGGGAGACCCTGAATGTGAAGGGAAGAGAACAGGAGACTCCTTTTTCTTTCCTGCTGAGCATCTTTGCTSAGCAGCACAATCTGCTGAGGGAGAGCTGGGGCAGGGGACACAACCAGCCACTTTCAAAAGAAAACGAGCCGTGGGTGATGTCAGGAACCAGAAGTGCTCTCCTGATCTCCTGTGAAATCACTCTTCAATCTCAGGAATTCAATTGTAGGCAAGGATGTTTCCCAGAGGGAAGTGTAGATCGTGGAAGATGGAGAAAAATAAAAGGCAGGAGGGGTCTTTTCCTTCCTTCTTTCCTCTTSAAAGCATAAACGGAGCCCCTTTCCCTGTTGACCCCACTTTGGGGCACTTTGCTSTGTTCAGTTCCTGGCTCTTGGTGAAATACAATTCCCAGGGAATGCCAGCTCCAACCTGAACTGTGATCAGTGGGTGACACTTTGTGCCTCCACTGACATGGTTCATGGATTGAGAGCAAAGAGAGTTCTCCAGAGCTGAGCTATCACTGAATATTGATCAATCACTTTTGGGGTGCCCAAAGCCGGGGCACAGTGGCTGAAATGCTCTGAGCTCCTSGCTGGCTGCAGCTGCAGTACAACTTTTGTGGAATGTGTGGTATTTAGGGGGAAGTTTTAGGAGCAGAAGTAATTCCAACCTGCACTGAAACAAGYGTTCGTTTGTCTGATAGTGCAAATCCTGCAGCCAGCACAATCCAGGAGCTCTCTGTAGGTTTGCTGTGGTCTGACTTCCTGCATTCTCCCATGTACAAAGCTTGGCTTTGCTTTTCCTCCCAGAGCTGGTAATTCCGAGTGATTGCTGACATAATGGGTGACGTTTTGTTGAAAAAGAAGCTGTAATGCTAAAACCAGAACTTTCCTACACTGGTTTATGATTTCATCTTAATAAGGGTGCACACGATAGAATCACAGGATCATGGCTAATCTTTTTATTATTATTATTATTATTTATTTAGTATCAAGATTGGAACATTGGCAGCAAAGAGAAAYCTTTGAAAACATAAATCATTGTTTGGTTGTTTTCTCATTTGGCCCATACAAAAATAATTGAGCTCTGCTCCATCTGAAAGTCTGTTTCAATTGATTTTTAATTTGCCCAAGACAAATTTRCTCAGCTCTGTTGCCAATGTCCTCGTGCTCACATGTGACAGTTTCTATTCACATTTTGGTACCTGGGTTTGACACAGATTATCAGAGCCCAGCAGTCCCACCTTTACTCGTGTTTAAATGATTGATTTCCAGATATAGGATTGATTTGCCAGATGGTGGAATTTAGGATAGGATAGCTTTTTCTAGAATATTCCCAGCAAACACGAAAACCCACACAAAATGAAATGAGAAGGTCTGARTATTTCAGGGAGGAGAAGAAGGGATTGTTTTCAGTACTGACTTTTCCCAGTGCTTTCTGTTGTATTTTCAAACAGGTATRTTAAGATTAAAATAGAGAGTTTTGCAGGTATTCCTCACTTGGTTTGCAAAAAGAAAAGCTGTATTTATTTACTGAGTACACCCTCAGAGCRGGGTGCCAGGCAGCAAAGCTGAGCAGGCACCACAGCTGAGTTCCTCTTCTCTGCCACAGTGACAAGAATTCTGTAACACAGCTCTGCTAGGACTTGGCAAGGAATTTTTTATCAAGGAGAATTCATTTCAGAGAAAAAAAAATGTGATGAGTTTGTTTGGGTTTCTGCAAAAGCCTCCAGGCTTTGCTTGTACTTTTGTGTATTTTGGATAGAACAATCATTACAAAACAACGGTGCAGCTTCAGAAGGGTCGATCTCCTAAAAATCAAAAAGGGAGATGTTTTATTGGAGAAAAAGGGAGACCTTTTTTATTGGACCCATGAAAGTTGTGAGGAGCAGCACATTCCTGAAACACGGATTTAATGGGATTTCTTATGAATGTAATGGATAATTTTGTAAAGGACTGGATAAATCCTATGGAAAGAAACTRTTTGACCTTGTTCTTTGGCTTTTTTGATTATTCTGGAAGGTGATTTTGTGACATCTAGTAGCCAATTTGCATTAATTGCTGCTGTAGAGACTTTGAAACTGAAATATTTGTTCCTTGAATTTCAGTTTGTAACAAAACCGCTATACTTTGTTAAAACTGCTTTGAAGCTTGCTGCACTATAACTTCAAAACAATGTGTTATCCTTTGAAATAAGCCAGATGTATATATGCTTTTTATGAATTAGTGAGTGCAGTAAGAGAGAATTCAAGATATTGTTGATAGGAGATTTTCTGTTGCCATTGTTTGGACTTGGTTTCCTCTGTGTAAGTTAAAATTGCTAAATAAGTCTAACAATGTTTTGCTTTAAATGAACAGCATGGTCATTGAATTACGATCTCCTGTAGTTTTGTGGTGTCACTAAAACAGGTTTTATTGGTTTATTTCATTTCTGTGGTAATTCCACGTGATTCTGTTGTCCAGTAATTAATTTCTTTTATTTAGAGCACTGATGGCAACATCAGGAAAAATACATCACCACCATCAAAGAAGGACCAAGTCTTGATTTGCTCTGCACGTTAAATAGTGCAAGGCTCAGCAGGAGAATCTGACTGTCATTTTTCTCATATCACTTAGTTTCTGTTTTTTTCCCCAAGTTATTTATTATTTTTAATATTGTATTTTCCCTTGCATTTTGTTGTAAATAAACTACCAACAACTATTCTTTACAATGGTGCTGTTTTCCCTTGCTGGGTCTCCTCCAGGCAGGAGCCTCCTCATTAACATGGACCATTAACATTTCTCCCCCAGCTCTGCAAGTCACTTCCTCAAAATTAAACAGCACAAAGAATCAGCTTTGTRAGGAAAATTTTAAGCACTTAGAGCCTCTCCTGGCTTCTGTTGTGCCTCAGCTCTGTAAAGGTTTTACCGGGGCAGGTGCCCCATCAGTCTGGCATTACCCCATTCACTTGTAAATGGCCATTTGGTTGACAAGGAAGTTTTTCAGTGGGGAATCTAATTCTCTATGCAGGGTTTGGCAGCTCAGTGTTGTACCAAATAACTGGAACATACTGGAAAAGCGGCCACTCAAATCCTCTCAGGCTTGTCTCCAAGTCAGTTAATTTTAGTCAACAGAAATTTCCTTTGTACAACGATTCTTTACGAGCTTTTACAGAGACTTTCTCCATAGAAACAAAGYTTTCCCTGCTCCGGAGGAATGGCTCATTCAGGAGGAAAACGCTTCAGAACAGCGTGGGACAGGACRGGGAGAACAAAGAGGGGACTGGAAATGTTTTCAATCGGAAATCGCTCGGTGCAGAGGGGACAGAGCCCCGGGACATCGCGGCAGCCCCGGCGGGGTCAGTGCGCACCAAAGCGGGCTGGGGGAGCAGAAATGGGAGCAGAAATGGGAGCAGAAATGGGGCAGTGCAGCCGCAGAGTGATCCCCAGTGAGCCGGCCTGCCCTGCCGCTGGTTTGATTTGATGTTTTGTACACTTTGGGTACAGCTCGAGTAGGGCTGCACTGACATGTGCGCACACTCAAAATCCCACACGTGGAAATACAAAGCGGTGGAAAAGCCAGGGCYGGGATGCGCTGCTGCGGCGGGGAACGATCCCACCCCGGTGCCCCACAGGACACCCCGCACCGGCCCCAAATCAGCGGGGTTTGTGCGCATCCAACCCTCCCAATTAGCTAATTCACCTCCCAATTAGCGCCACGTGACTGCTCATCAACATACACGTGACGCCTCTCATTGACGTGCACGCGATTCAGTATTAGCGTAACCTGACCCCTCATTTGCATACACGCGGCAGCGCGGGCCCAGCCGTGGGAACCGCGGCGGGACTGAGGGGCGCACTGAGGGCGATGGAATGGGGACAGTCCCCGATGGGCCCTGACGGCCCCGCTTTGTCGCGGTGTTCTGAGATCGTTATTAACGGTTTCCCCTCGGTGTTATTTACAATATTTAACACACGCGGAACGTCTCGCGCTCTTTCGGGTCAGCAGAATCACCTCAGCAGAGTCACCTCGCTCCTGTCGCGACACCGCGTCCCTGTCCCGATCCCGCCCCGCCCCGGGTCACGCTGGGGCGCGTGCGCCGCGCCAACTCTCGCGAGAGCCTGTCCTGGCCAAGATGGCGGCGCTGTGCGAGAGCTTCACGCTGCGCGGGCCGGGCCCCGGCGGCGGCGGCCCCGGGCTGTGCCTGGAGCCGGGCCCGGGCCGCGACCTCGTGCTGCTCACCGAGCGCGGCCGCGCCGCCACGCTCTTCAAGGTACCGCCCGCGCGTCCTCGGGAGCAGCCCCGGCCTGTGGGGGGTCCCCGTAGGGCCGGGGCCGCGCTGCCTCCCGTATTCCCTCTCTCCCGGGCTGTCCGGGCCATGCCCCGCTGTCCCCGGTCCCCACTGTCCCCGGTTCCCGCTGTCCCCGGTTCCCGCTGTCCCCGGTTCCCGCTGTCCCCGGTCCCCGCTGTCCCCGGTCCCCGCTGTCCCCGGTCTCCATCCCCGGCGGGAGGCGGGACAGGGGACGGCTCCAGCCCGGCCCGGCCATGCTCTGCCCGCTGCGTCCCCGCCGCTCCCTCTGCCCGGGAACAGCGGGCGGATCGCGCGGTTGTTCGCATATTTCTCACTTTGCTGATGTTCTCGGTCCGTTCCCCGTCCCAAAGGACACTTCCCTGCCGAAGCCGCAGGTGCGTGGTTCTGGGCTGTCAGCGCTGTGGCAGCTGCCGTCCTGTGGCAGCAGCAGGGACGATTTTACTTTGCAGCACCTGAAACTGAAAGGATGTTTTGGTCTCTGTTATTCAGTAGACCATAATAAGAAACTTGAGGCAAATATTTRTCTTTAGTTGGTTTTCACATCCATAGGGTGGGGGATTGTAGTGACAGAGCTGGGTTCGAATTGACAAAGAGTAGGTTTAGGTTAGATATTGAGAAAAAATCCTTCCCTGTGAGGGTGGAGAGGCCCTGGCCCACATTCCCAGAGAAGCTGTGGCTGCCCCATCCCTGGAAGTGTCCAAGGCCAGGTTAGACAGGCCTTGGAGCCGCCTGGATCAGGGAAAGTGTCCCTGCCCATGGCAGGGTTGTGAGATTTGGTGTTCTGAAGTCTTTTCCAACCCAAACCATTCCATGATCTTCGTGGGTTGAGTTGGGTTGTTCATTTCCACTGCCAGGATCATCTGTGAGAACATCACTGTTGTAAATATGCACAGTGTACTCAGGAGTGAGGACAGGGGTTGAGTGCCCTCAGAGCAGTCGGGTGTGAATCACACAGAACAGGAGTTCAGACAGTAAAMTCCACTGCTCTTGGTCTCAATAACTCATGTTGAAATAGGAATAGGAAAAGCACAACTCTGTGTGATCATATTAGTCAGTAAAAACAAATTACAGTAGATATTARAATTAGTGTTTGCCCTTTGGAAAAGCTGTGCTTCATACCTTCATGGCATAAGCCCTTCAGACTGTTACAGGTCAAAGTTATTTCTTACGTGAAAAGAAATAATTCTAATTAATGTAGAGTTCTTGTTATTCTAAAATTGTTGGTGTTAAAGGTGGAAACGGGAACGCTCAAGAGGAATTTCTGAATATAGCAGTTTCCATATTTTACTATTCTCATTGAAATCAGATGTGGCTGCCTCGCTTATCCTTTCTGTCATGAGAAAAGTTCCCAAAGTGTTCTTTCATGTGTTATATTTTAATTGCAGTGTGTTTGTTCTGACTGTAGATTTCGGATCAGAAGCCCCTGGGCTGTTGGTCGGTTAAACATGGGCAGATTCTCACCTGTCCTGTCGTGTGCAACTTTGAAACCCACGAGTACATCGCAGTTCATGACGACAAGGTGAGAGCCTTCACCCTTCTTTAGAGGAAAAAAGGGTGTAGTGGAGAATGTAGGCTGGGAGAAAATCAACAGTGCTGCATTTCTGCTTGAATGTGAGTGTGGGGAGCCCTGAGCACACGGGTGACACGAGGATTTTCCGTGCTGAGCTCCAGTGGTCTGGTGAGCCTTCATGCACAGCAGATTCTCAGTGCCTGGAGGATGAGTTATTTCTCCTGTTGCAGCCTGGGTGGCATTTACAACTGCATGATCATGATGCTGGAATGGTGACAATAATTTACACCACAATCCTTGAGTTTCTGCTCTTGTTTCAYAGTTAAATGTTTCTGTGTGTAGCATTTGGCTTTTCATAGCTGTCTGTGAAATCTCGTTCCTGGCCTTGCTTTGTTTGTGAAAATCAGACCTCTGTACCTCACCTGTCTTCATCACTGTGATCTGCTTTCATTTAGAGTTCTGCTGTTTTCTCCTTCCTTTTCCCCATCCATCCCTTCCTTTCTTTCCAGTTCAGGATTGCTGAGCTTGGTTTCTATTCCTGCTGTCTCTACTCCCCATGGGGCAATTGCTGGTAATTKGAGCACTGAGAAGTCTGTGTGTTACTGTTTTACCTAAAAATTATGCTTCCCTTAAAGGTTTTAAGAATATGGAAGAATGAAGACATTAACTTGGACAAAGCCTTTAAAGCAACAGTAAGTCTCCTCCACAGTTCTCTTCTGTGTGTTTTGAATCAGGTGGAGGGAAGAGTGCTCTGATTTTCATAGTATTGGCCATATTACATTTTAGCTTAATTTGTGCTTCATGGTCTAGAATATTGCAAAGAATCCACTTGCACTGACTTTATCGTCAGAATATTTCTCTTAAAATTATTRTTATGCCAAGGCCAGCATTCTTGAGGACTCTCTAAAGATTAAATTTTACATTTACATTTATGGCATGTCAGCAAATCAGCGACTACTAGATCTACGTTATTAAGAATCTTAAAGGTTCACCATTCTTCTAATAAAAGTTTATTGAAAACAGTTTTCACTCAGTTTTCAGGGTGGTGTAGCAGAKAACAGAGATTTCTTTTTGTTCTTGCAGCTCTCAGCAGATGTGTACAGGATCCATTCCCTGCCCAACGGGGGCCCGGTGGTGCTGTTCAAGGGAGGGGGKGTTCGGACACTGGATGTGCTTTTGGAAGCCCCACAACAGGAGATTGAAAATGTCATCTCAGATGAAGTCATCAGGTAAGTGATGGAGCTTTGTGATGATTCTTGCTTGGACGATTTGACTGTGTTGATAAAAGTTGTTCCCATTTTGAGGAGATGGCGGGAAATCAAAGAGCAGGATCTTGGGGTTGGGTATTTTCTTCCAACACATTGCTTTTAAAATCTTAGAATTATTTATACAGGTTTCCTAAAAATWAGAAGGTGCCTAAAGAATAGTGATATGACTCTCTGTATAAAYCTGGAATTTGGAAGATGTTCATCCAACTTTCTGTTTTTAGGTGGAGTGGAGCTTTTATGGAAGGCCAACAGCCTGTTTTGATTTTCACTACTGAGAAAGTGAGTKAAATACTTACTATTAAAATTTCCATAGTAAGAGACCAAAGTGCTTTTTTTCAAAGTCCATCACCTGTTTCCTTTGATTTTAAGAGCTTTTAGTGGAATCATTGTCCTGATTTAATCCATACAGCAGTGAAATGGAAGTTATGTTGCTTTCAGGGCTGAGAAAGTAAGTTAAGAATTTACTTGTTAGAGTTTGCAGACTTCAGTTAGGCTGTCTGTCCCATAGAAAACTCAATTTCCTAATTTTGCATAACATCCAAAGTTAAGCAGTACCAATATCTGATCTTCTATTACCTTCTTCATGTAAATGAAAGGAAAACTTTATTTTGGTTTTTTTTTTTTTTAGGATGGGGATTTTTTTGTCTACATACAGAAACCTAAGCTGAGCAGTCTACACAAATACAAGCTTGAGCAACAGGAATCATCCAAGCCACTGTGTTTCACAGCACATATAACAAACCAAACTGTCACACTTCTGTGTTTGTGTAAGTTACATTTCCTAATGTGATGTGTTAATGGAGCAAAGAATTGTATCAAGAGACATAAAATGTTGACATTTATRAATTGCTGTTTGATATTTTTAGCTCTTTACACTTCTAAAAACAGGGACAAGAAGTAATTAAACCTTGATATTTTAATGGCTGCAAAGGCCAACTGTTCCTACCTGTGATCACTTGTACCCTGCAGATCTCACTATACCCTTCTTGCCATACATTTATTTTGCTTCTTTGGAGTATAGTAAGTCCTTTAGATAAACTGTATTAATTCTTCTTTCAGCATTCACTGCATTTTGTYCTTTTTGGATGTTCTTTTGCCATATCTTATCCAAGTTTTTTTCTACAAAAACCCATTGTGAAAGAGGATTTTTTTTTTCTTTCAGGTTCCAATGACTCTGTATACCAGGTTCTGATACCTTTGCAGCAAGATACTGAAGAAGAAGAGGAAGAAAAAGAAGAAGAAAYTTTGTCCAGGTCACTACTACTAAATCTTTCAGTGTCTGGAAGTGTTTTGAAAGGAACATCTTTAGTTGTCCTGGACAAAGACCACGTCGCAGTGTTGGGCAGTCTGGCTGCACCTGGGAAAGAACCCAGAGGTAACTTGAAAAATCATGTTAAGATGTTGGAAGATTTAAAATTTCCTTGGCAAAGCACTAGGTGGGAAATTGGTGCTGTCCGTCTTGTCCCAGCATCTGGTTTAAAGCTCTTCACTGGAAAACCAACTCTTCTTTAAACTGAGATTTAACCTGGAGGATCCTAATGCTAAATACTGGCTGAGCTGTTTTGAAACAGTTMTTTCTGTTTTTGTCAGCATTTTTAACTGAAAGTAGCAAAGGCAAATGTATCATTTACATATCATAAATCATAAATGTATCCTTTACATATTTTGGGCTTATAACATCTGTCTCTTACTTCCCACAGAGTGCCTGACCATATGGAATACAAAATTTCAGACATTGCAAACCTCAAAGGAGCTGCCCCTGGGGACCACTGGCCAGGTAAGGCTCAGTCAGAGTTTGGAATCCACGAGTTTTGTGCATTTGACAGCAGGGAAGAGAGTGTTGGGTTGCAGAGCTCTGCTGCTGCTGGGGGAGTAGTGAATGCAACTTCTGAAGCGAAATTAATGCTGATCAGTTGATGGTGTGTGGAAATTTCTGTGATCATTTAGTACTTTGTCACTTCTCACAGTCTTGATTATTTGGTGTGAATAAAATCACTGAACACAAAACCCAGCCACTGTCTGTGCTGTTCAGGAAGTTTGCAGTTGAAGGCCTAAATGATTCTGTGATTTCTTGAACAGCATTTCAAGCTGCTCAAGAGTCAGATAGGTAAAATGACACCTAAGTAACAAATGCWCTATGGAACCAGAACAGCTGGCTGCTCTTGTCTTAAAATTGCACAAGAGGAAACCTAAAAAGTGAAATTTTCATTTCATGCCTTGGAGCTGTCACTGTACGTTAGGACATCCCTGGAAAAATACTTAGCAGAATACTTCTAATTCTGTATTTAAAATAAGCAGTAAGTGAAGGTCTGCTAACAAGTGTTAATCATTTAAAATAATCTGATCACTGATTTTTAATTGAACTTTATAGAAAGTAGTTACACATCAATGCAGGAACCCATTTCTCTGCTCATCTCATTAATGATACATTTTAATATTTTGCAGTTGTGGTGTTACGAGGAAAAATTTTTTTTGACTCATGGGAAAGTGCTGACTGTAATTATGTACAAGTGTGAAACATCATCCTTGGCAGCTGCTGTGGGAAAGCTCAAGGACAGTCAAACCCCTGGTAAGAATTTTTTTTATAATTACAGTGAAAAGATCTTGTAAAAGAAGGACATCTGAAATTAAATAAAAGTTATTTTGACACAGTTCTATAAAATGAATCTAAGCAGCTTGRAGCAACTTCACTCTGTACCATGTTCCTGGCTGTTAAATTTACTGGTGCTGGGAATGCCAGAGCACAGAAATATCTGAATTTATTGTGGCTTCACTTAGCCTGGATTGTCATTCAGATACTGGAATTACTGCAAACATTGGAATGTTGGTGATGAATACTGAAAACAAAGTGAAGGAATCATCCCAAGAATGTTTTCAAAGAGTTTGTGATTGGATAGGGCAATGTCAAACCTTGGATTGGGAAGTTCAGTTTAAAATCATACTGTCATAGTAGTTTTAATTAAACATTGCATTGGTAAAATATTGTTGCAAGTAATGCTCAGAATAAATTGTGTAATAACTTCTCTTGCTCCCAGAGGCAAAGTGGAAAAACAATATTAAAAAAGGTCATAAAATTACCTGCTGCTGAAATAAAACTGGGGACTTTCTTGGCATAAAATCACTTGGATTATAGTTCAGAAAGTATCTGTTGGCATAAGAAGTTGATGCAATATTTATATTTCAAKAAATGTGCTGTGTTATCTTCATATAGTTTCATTTGTGTGTTCCCAGATGTGTCCTCATTTGTTAACTGGAATACCCTGGAAGATGARGAGCTGGTGGTTTCCTTTCAGTCCCAGGAGTCTGTAGCTCTCAAATCAGAGTCCAGAATGAATGTAAGTTAGCATTACGGTCGTGTGAGGTTGTTTGTCTTGTCTCTTGCCCATGCTGCTGCTTTTAGGTGTTAYTGATTGTTTTTGGAACTGGAGTTAGTAATCATAGTCTGGACAGCAAGTTGACATGTGAAGTACCCAGTTACCTTGCTTGAAATCCCTAAATGTTTTGGAACAGTAACTTCATGTTTTTGTTCACCACAGTTAAGATCAAGAAGGAGCTCTGCTGCTAAAGTACAGCCAGAGAACGTATCAGTTGGGCAGCTCTTATTAAATCTCAAAGTAAGTAACCCAAATATTGTCAAGTAGTGTTTAGACACTCTCAGAATATTCRAGGTGTTCAGCTGTTATCTCTTTCCATGTCCTCTTGCACATACCAGGTTGACAAAGCTGCCTTGAACAGGTGAGTTAAGGGTATTGTTAGTGTTGATATTGTGCAAGAACAGAATCTGGGCATGAYGAAATCAGGTTTTGTCATGGGAGCATGTTTTGAGAATTGTACAACACAGAGCTTATAACAGCTGAGTTCTGAAAACTTGCACAAATTCATTCATTTTTAATTACAGTCTCTTACAGTAAGTAAGGGAGGATATTTCATCTGAACTTTGCTTTTTTAGGTTCCTATTTATGGGTTTAATTTTGTTGAAGGCATTCTGGCTCTAAGAAGTTAGAGGAATTGCCAGGAATTCCAMTGCAAATACAGCAATAAGTTCTTTAGTACCCTTCTAGAACTTGCTGCAAGTGCTGAGATAGGTCACACAGGAAGGGAAACTTAACCTACAGTTCTTGGCTGGACAGCTTGGTAATGTTATTGAAGTTRCAGGTGATTAATCTATGAACAGTTACTGAGAGGTACTGCTTACCTGAGTTCACAGTGAGTAATTATCTCAATTGGCTCTTTTATGCTTAAGAGAAGCTATCCTATCAAAACACAGAGTGGTGAGGGATTTTTGTAAATTTTTGTAACTTGAATTCCAAAATAGATCTGCTTCTACTTGGTCTARTTAATACCAGGACAGTTCTCAAACCTGTGCCTTGTGTTTCTGAGTTGCACAGTATTTGTCTTTTCCAGGATGCTTCTACTTATGTGTTGGAAAATGAATTGAGACAACTGATGGCAAAAGCACCGACCCCAGATTTACAAGCCACCATTGGCTGTGTGGTCACTGCCCTCACAGACAGATGTAAAACAAATCCAAAATACTATCCTAAAAATTTCCTGCTGCAGATTGTTGAAACCCGGGACTTGTCCTACAGGTAATGACTCTGTGTTTTTTGAAGTGTAAGTAGTAGTCTTTAAAAAAAGTAGAAACAAAGTTCTTTATAAGCTACTCTTGAGTTATCAAGATTTAATACCAAAGGTGCTTATTTCCTGATGAAGCTGATATCTTAACTTAAAAATCCAGCTGGGGAGGAAGATTAGTACTATTGCCTTAGTTGTCTGTGTAGTTCTCAGCAGATGTGGCCTGTGCAACCTATTAATTTTATATTCTTWTAGTTTATGTCCAGATTTAATGGCTGTTGCTTTGGAGAAAAAAGATGTGCAACTCTTACAAATCTGCCTACAACGGTTTCCAGATATTCCTGAAGAAATTACTTATGCTTGCCTGGAAGCATTTTTAAGGTAATTTGAAATCACTCTTTCCTTTATTCTTCACCAAATTTTAGTCTATGTTTCGTAGTAAGCTTCAAACAGTTCATAATGTGTCAATAGCASTGCTGACTGTAAAGCTAATAAATAAAAGTATTAAATGTCTGCAATTTTCTTCAACAGCATTAGTGAAGCCCATCTTCAAAGTGAAGATGTGAATCTAGATTCTGTGATCTGTTACATCGACGTTGAATTTGACAATAAAGAAGTTAAGACTGAAATCGTAGAAAATGGTTTCAATGCAGAGATGGACCAGGACATGTGTGATACCAAAATCCCAAAAGAAACCCAATCCAGGAGCCATGGTGAATCCTGCCCTGTTGGGCCTCAGAAGGCAGCATTATTGTATCCTCTGTGTGGTGAAGGGAAGCCAGGGCATTGAATGTGATGTGGCTGTTTATGTTTGGTATTGCCAAAAGGCACATCTTTTGTTATTGCTGGAAGTTTCTGAGTTCTCATAAGRGCAGTTCCTACTCAGTAAAAAAACTGTTTAGAATACAAATAGAAACATTTAGCTTTTAGAATGTGTCTAGACCAATTTAAACTCAGTTTTATTACACTTTTGCAATAATCTTTCTGTACTTAGGAGAAAATGGTCTCAGTGCTTTGGATATTTGCCTGTTGAAACACATCATCTATCTTTGCTGTTAGCAGAACTGTTCAAGTTACTTGTATTGTGATGGTTTGGTTGCTGTAGGTATTTCTTGATAGACATAAGATTCAAATAGGACCTCTCTCAAAAATGGATAAATATTTTGTTCAGAATTCACTCTGGTTTGTAGAAATAGGTGGTTTTCCTGCAATTTTATTCCTTAATAGAACTGTATAGAAATGCTGTTCTCCATTCAGCTTACACTGAAAYATTTCTTTTGCCTCACCTGAAAAACCTTCCAGCTCAACAAGCTATTGTAAGTATTTTAACATTTAAAAGTATAAAAACCCTTAATTATTGTGTGGTGGGAGAAAGGGAGGAGACATTTTCAATTGTATATGAGAAATTCACCACTCTTTCTGGAGTCTGAATAACAAACTAAAGCAGGAAAATGAAACTAGGATGCCTAATAGGATTTAACATTAAGGAATATCACATTTTTCCACACACTTAAGGAATTTTCCTGATATTTGAAGTCCTTGCTTATTTTAGAATGTGTAAGTAAGAAACTCTCTTTATGACCCAGCCTACCTGGAAAATTGCATACTCTGTTAGCAAGTAATAATATCTTTTCTTAATTTAGATGCTTTGTAAGAGACACAGTAATTAAGTCAGTTCCATCAGAAACAGAAGGTGTGAAAATATAAGCAACAAACTGTCCACTCGGTATAATCCCAAATGTAATACAAATCTAGATCACCTCAGTTTAGGAAAAATAGCACCAAATGCCCCTGTTTTGAGAAACCTAAAATACAACTTGGAGAACTGTGTGTACCTGAGCATATGTGTGATTTTCCAGTGATTTCAGAAGAACACCACACATCAGAACAAAGCTGATCTCAGCTCTGACACATCTCCTATAAGTGATTACCCCAGAATGTAATTTACACTGAATATTGCTGAAAATTTTCAAGCATCCGGCTATGGGTGGTGTAAGAGAACCTTAAAACTAGTTTTTAATGTGTAGTATACAGGCATCTATGTTGCTTTCAAAGCAAAAAAAAAAAAAAAATTAAAAAAAATTGTGAATATTACCCTGTGCAGGACAAAACCTCTCAGTCTATTAAATATTTGTCCTTTAACAATGTTCTGATTTTTCTGCTTTTAGCTATTTCTCAGGTATTTATATTACCTGTATGTGAAATGCAGTGAAAAAGTTAACACCACCCTTCCTGGAATACGCTCTCCCACGATAAATCAGGTGAGAAGCTTATTCAAAGAGCTGTTCTTCCTTCTCTTTCTGTGGTAATTTGGTGAGTAGTTCGGAATAACTAAAATCAGCTAATATCTACATTCATTTTACTACTGTATGAAGTCAGATTTTACACTTTAACAATCAAAACCCAAATATACTTTAATATGAACCTGTGCATTTGGCATTAGGTGTTAATGTTTTGGAGTTCAGCTTTTAAAGCCAAATGTGTGTCATTTCCAGACTGGGAAGTGTAAGTGTGCTTTTCTTTGTCTCCAGATCATGGATTGGATGTGCCTGTTACTTGATGCTCACTTCACTGTCATAGTGATGCTGCCAGAAGCAAAGGAGTTGCTTGCAAGCCTGCATAAGTTTGTGAGAGCCCAAGTAAGTTGCATCTTCTGGAACAATTATTTGATTTAAATCTGGAATATGGGTTTTTAGCAGGGGAAGAGGCAGACAACAACATATAGTGAATCAAATACTGTGTTTATTCCTCTGTATGCTCTTTCCTGAGCAAGAATTGCATTTGCCTCATTTTGATTTCAAAAGCTGCGGTGTTTGTTTGGTTTAAGTATCTTAAACTGTGCAATTCCACTGATGATGTATGAAAATAATTAAAATGTATTTTACTACAAATGTCTCTGTTACCTTCTTTTCAGGTACGGTTCTACTCAGAACTCAACAAGATTGAAGGAAGTTTGCAGGAATTGCAAAGACTTAACCACCTGAGGGACTCTCAGACCTATTCCATTGAAGTGCTGGAAATTATTTGAATTTGAAATTCGTTATTAACACGTTTATTTTTTATTGATTCCTTTTATGACAAGGATGTATTAGCACTCCATATTGGGGCAGTCAAAAGTTGTTTTCTACACAGGAGGAGCCTGGTTACTCTGTAGCTACATGGGAGTTGTAAGTCAAAACTTGTGTATTAAAAGCTCTCTTTTTGACTGGTTGAGAAGCTGGATGCTTGCTTATATTTTCATGTAGAATTTTGATATGTTATCTTAGCATCCTAAACTACCACACRATTCTTGGCTAAGCACAAGATGGTTRTGGCAGACRTGCTGGGGGTACTTGCTGACTTGGRCAGTGTAACTTTGAAAGAGCTGCACACACAATTAAAAGGCTCAAGACACTTTGGAAGTTGACATGTTTCAGTTGTATTTATACACTGTCAGTACCAAATGTATATAAAAGTAATTTTTTTCAAAAAATCCCACTGCAATGGCAGCTGAGGATTCATATATGGGGGACTTCCTGGCACTGATAGTCATTGCCTTCAGTTTCCTGAACAAGAAAAYGCATCTTAAATGTAAAATAAGAAACATGCTTACCTACATGAATGTTTCAAGTACTTCTTCAATTAGTGAACACCTCAACTTAATGTCATGAATACTGCTTGAATTCTAGCATTTCAAAGTATATCTTAGCTTTAGCTTGGTTTTGAGTCTCTTTGAAATACAAATATGATATTAACTTACTTTTACTAATGATGTGATTGAATATTAGTAGAATTCAGCATATCAGTAATTGATATACCTTGGTTTTCATCATACTAAATAAAACTGCAATTGGAAATACATTGAATTACCTCAGCAAAAGTAATGTAAGCCCTTGCTTCCTACAACTGAATTTTTGTCTTCAGCTGAGCTCTAGTCTGATAATACTTGGTGACACYTTGGTGTCTTAGAAAAATGTACATGGAACTGATTTGAGAGCTCAACASTCAAATGCAATTCCTAACACAAGTTATGAAGTAATCTGAAGGACCGGACACAAGCATCTCAATAATTTAAGCAAGAGCATATGCTTACTTGGTCTGAATGCCATCCAGCTGTAGGTTAAGTTCATTCCCTTATCCTTGTAGAAAGGAATCCATCCAGACAACAGCTTGGAACAACTGGGCTATTCATCTTCTCTGAAGTGCCTTGTGAAGGGAGTCTTTTTCTCCATKTCTCCTAAGGATGGAGGCAGGGTGCTTCCGCCCCAAAATTCCTCTTCCTACTGTATTCAATTCACTTATAAATATGCTCATTGAACTATACCAGCAGACTCCAAATAGGAGCTCCAAGTTCCAAWTCAGTATGTTCTATTCTGAATGGAATGGGTAGGTTTTGGGGTTGGAGTTGATTCCTCTTCACTGAGCTGTGTGTTGGACTAATTTATAGTCCTGTCCCTGAAAGTTTATGTACCTCTCTATGCACCCATTCCTCCACCTATGAAATTAAAATGGTTTACGTCCTGTTCAGTAAGCACTTGCACATCACCGACTGATAAGGGATGGGATTAAGGGACAAGATACACTGATTCACAGTTCAAAAGCACATGATTCTTAGCACCTTTGATCTATCATAAATACACAAAATCCACACAGTTAATGCTCTCACAGTGCTGCAGGCTGTGTGATTGGTGCAGTGGTGCACTAGGTACCTTTGCTGGATTCTCAGTGTAGAGATGGCAGAATGTGCTGATGTTTTTCCCAAGATTACAAAAGGAGATAATGGAATAACCTCCCTCAAAACGTGTTATTTGTGTATTCATGTATTGAAAGAGTTACCACAATCCTTTGCAACCTTGTAAGAGGTAGCAGAAATTAGCCTGACATAAGCAATCTGAAGGTAATTTGAAAGGTTCAGAATGCAAATGGAGTAGAAAGGTGTAAATGGGGTTGGGCACTGTTGGATGCTGCTGCGTGTATCATCCTGTCTTTAGAKCAGGGCTGTGAGCCTATGCAGCTGCAACACTGAATAGAAAAAGCTGCAGATAAAAATCTGGATATAATAGTGCAAATTGGGCTAAACCCYGCTGCCATTGTTGCATGTTTGATGCTGTGGCAGGTTTGTGGGTTTAACGAGGTGCTCTGCCTGAGCAACAAGTTCATGAACAAAAGGAGTTCCAAAATTGCTATAGAAGAATGCAAATTAAATGACACATTGGACACGTTGCTGCCATGCTTCAAGCATGACCAGTGTTGGGTTTTACCTTGCTAAGAAGTATAAGCAAGGGACGGAGAGAAAATGGACATGTAAACAGATTTTCTAATCATAAGACTGGCTCTCTAAAATGCCAAAGTTGTCTCGATCTAGCAGTGAAAAAGGCTGGTTGTAAGAAATACAAGGTATTTGTGTGCCTTGGGCTGGCTTTCAGTTTGTACTGCTTTTGCTCATGAAACAGATACCCTGAATGCAAGTAGTGATGTTGGAAACCCAACAGTGCAACTGGTTTTTGTTGATTTTTAGCTCTTTGTGGGCTCTGGCAAATAAGACCAAAGGGAGTAGGAAAGAGATGAAGCCCATCTCTCTCCTAGGGCTCCAGGGAGCTGTGGAAACAGCAGAATAGAGAAAGTGGATGGACAAAACCAGTGATGGTGGGTGCCTGTGTGATCTGTGTTCGCTTTACATGGGCGCTGGTTGTGTAAGGATGAGCTGTAAGAGGGGTTTGGCGGGTGAGGAGTCAAAACACGGCCAGATCCGAGTGTCAGTGGTCAGGGGAGCTGCTTGGTGCAGATGGAGGGGCAAAGCCTCTCCGAGAAACACCCAGGGCTCTGCTTTGGGCAGAGGACGAAGACCCCCATGGGGAGCCCCTGCCCGGGGCCCGGAGCGCACCTCGCTCGGAGCTGTCCCAACGGTCCCGGGGGCTCCTTCGGGGCGCAGATCGAGCTCTGAGAGAAACCCCCGCCACAGGCCCAGCGACTCCGGTGTGGGGAGAGGGAGAGTCCGGGGACAGGCCCGGCTGAGGGAGCGGCGGTGTCGGGACCGTGAGCTGGGGCGGGGGGTACGCCCAGTGCCGGCGGAGGGGAAAGGGGCAAGCGGAGCATGAGGGGGTGAGGGGCGGTGCCGGTGCTTGGGGTCGGTGCCGGATTCGGTGTCAGTGACAGGA
>NW_026623330.1:1743286-1744855 GCF_030028575.1 Malurus melanocephalus | reverse complement strand
CTGCGCTCCCGGCAGCGCGGCAGCAGCCGCGGCAGGTGGGCGGCCGCGGCCCAGGCGGAGACGGCGGGGCCCAAGCAGAAGGGAGCCGGCGCTGCCCAGGCCTCGTCGCCCGCCGCCGCCGCCGCCGCCTCGCCCAGGGGGGGCGGCAAGAGGAAGGCGGGCGGCGGCGGCGGCAGCACCCCCGGTGGGGGAGGCAGCGGCGGTAAGGGCAGGGGCAGGGCCGGGGCGGCAGGAGCAGGGGGAGGAGGAGGCGCAGGAGGCAGCTGCAACAGCCAAGGCAGGGCTGCCTCGTCCAGGAGGAGCATCAGCAAAGTGGTGTACGACGATCATGAGAGCGAGGAGGAGGAGGAGGAGAGCATGGTGTCCGAGGAGGAGGAGGAGGAGGGAGACCCCGAGGATAACCAGGACTCCGAGGAGGAAGAGGAGGAGGAGATAATGGAGGAGGAGGACGACGACGACTCTGACTACCCCGAAGAGATGGAGGATGAAGACGATGCCAGTTATTGCACTGAGAGCAGCTTCAGGAGCCACAGCACCTACAGCAGCACCCCAGGTAGAGAGTCCGTGGGCGAACTCAAACAAGTCGAGGGCACCCCACATGCTCCCTCTAGGTTTGCAAATACGGTCCGCGCTCCGATGCGAGGATGTGAGGGATGCCCGCAAGCACTCCCAGGGACAGGGGTATGCAAATAACCACTGGCAACCCCGGGGACGCGGGGAGCATCGGAAGATGCTCACAAACACATGCACGGAGAGGAGCGAGGGAGGGCGGGCGGCACTTGCTGGAACAAGGGGATGCTTTGCAAATATTCATGGGGAACCTGGTGACCGCAGAAATGCGAGATCCATCAAGGCGAGTTGCAAACAATGTCAAAAGTGTGCGGAGCATTCACTTTAAATTTAAAAACAAGGGAAAGGAGAGGCATGCCTTGCAAAGAGGTCCTTTCAGTTAAATACAGGAAAGGCTGGCTTGTGCTTGCAAATAGAACTTGATGTTGAAAGGAAAGGAAGCACATGTAAGTTGCTGTGGCTTAAAAAAAAAAAAGGCAAAAAACCCTAAACACCGAGAATTTTCAGGCTCTTGAGATCAGAGSTATAACTGGATCCAGCATTTACTGGCTTTAACACAAAAGTAGCTTTCCAAGGAGGGAAATGAGGTGCATTGTTCAAAATGGAGATTGCATTGTTATAGTTTGGGGAAAAGTGCACAGGGCCTCATTGCAAGGATGTAAACCTAGTTTRAGTTCAACACAAAGATTAAAAGGTGGAGGTTCAGTCAGAAGTCTTGCATTTAAATACTGCATTTATGTTAAGGTATAGCAACCTTTAAAACTCACATTGGGGTTAAAATTCATTAAACRTAATTGTGATTTTTGTTTTTAATTCCAATTGAAAATTTGGGAAATTTTTAAGGCCTGCWCTTATGTTTGTCCTTAATTGGTTCATTCACCAAGCTTCAAAAATTGTTTTAGTTAAACTTGAGCACTTTGGATTTATTTGAACTTATTCCAGAATGGAGGTCAAGCTTATAATACTTTCTTTCCTTTTTTTTTTTTTTTTTTTTTTTTT
>NW_026623330.1:1578476-1743216 GCF_030028575.1 Malurus melanocephalus | reverse complement strand
GGCTACAGGATGGCAGACACTGCTGTTGTATGAGTATTTGGCCAGTTTGGAAGAGGGGAGGAACAGGTTGTTGGTGTGAATACCTTGCATCTTAATTAAAAAAGGAATGCAGTTCCGAGTAGTTAGCTGATGACTTTAAAAGGGGGAAGTACTGGCTGCTAAATTGTTTTTATTTTGGTGAGTTAGTGATATCACCTCATTCTGTGATTTCATAACAGTACTTTTAAAAGCTCTGGGTGTTTKTCTGTATGTATATATGTTTAAATTTATATCCATATGCCCAAGAACCTAAATGAATCAAMATAAGTAGAAACATTATTAAATTGAATTTTAAGATGGAAGTTTACCTGTTGCAGGGATGTCCTGCAATTAAATTGACTTTTTTGGAATATTTATTACTTTAGGATTGAGATCTGGCTTCACACAAGAAAAAAGCTCTGAAATACGTTCTTAACTTTTAACTCTCCATTTTCTGCTAAGTTGTGATAACTTGAATTTTTATTACTTTTTTTGGGAGTGCTTATGTCAGGGAAATAATATTTTTATGATTTTAGCTGGCTATGCCAGGATAATATTTTTTACGTGAGCATCCAGGTTTAAAATGAGTTCTGCAGAGAATGGGTGTATGCCATTTTTCAAATGTGCTAAGTGTTTTGGCAAATCAGAAGATAGCTCTTGTGTGCATTGTTGTACAAGCATAGACAGGTTTTATGTGGTATTTARGTCTATCAGAAACCATTTTGATAATTTATATGTTTATTTCTCACTTGGTCAGGATTACTTCAGCTGAGTTTATTAGGAGAAGTGTAAGYGTAAGCATTTTTATCTTTAGGTGCTTTTGCTCTATACCGAGTTTTTAAGGGTTAAAACGTTTGTGTTGTTATTTTGGCAATTTACAGGTGGTTCTCATTAGTTCAGTGTTTGCCTAAAAATCTCCTGCCCTCCTTCCCTCTCTCCCACACACACTCTTGTCCTTCTGTGAAGATATTACAAACTTTTCATTCAGGCAGCTGAGTCYCTGGACAAACACCTGCATCGGGAGCGTGGCTGTGCAGGGCTGGCACTGATGGAAATCTCAGTCTTGTCATAATCCTGCAAGAGATACTGGCCATCAGAGCAGCGTTGATAGGCAAGGCAGGGCTTTATCTACCATCAGGATCTCTGTGTCTGACAGAGCACGGAGGAGGCAAGAGCAGGGCAGGAGTGCAGAGTTGTGTTTCCAGTGTCGATTCAGGGACTCCGGAGCTGTTTGACTTGGGTGCGCCCTGAGCCAGAGTTGGTCCTTGGCTGTGTTTAGATAAAAGCGGGGTTTATTTCCTATCCTTGTCTTCAAGCAGGATAAATTGTAACACAGGGACAGAGTTCCTGTGCTGAGCTGGAGGGTTTGAAGCAGTGTCTCCTCCCTTTGGTTTCAACTGGCTCCTGACAACTGTGCAGGTTTTTTACCGGAGGAGATGATGAACAATCCTTCTCCTTTTATCTCCCCTCAGTCRTGTGCAACCTGAGTTACAGCCACTTTCAGGATGTAGTCTTAGGGGCTGAAGAGTATTTTCGAGAGCAGGATATTGAATAATTGCCATCCCAATCAAACTCTGCTGCCAAGCTTTTGCACATAAATCACATCCCACTTAAATGGGGGACAGACTTGCTGCAGTTTTTCTCTAACTTGTGTTAAACAATGAATTGAAAGATCACAGGGCAATGTCTCTGGCCAAGAAAGCCTCAGGTTTTGTGCTCTGATGGGGAGCTTATGATTTATCTTGAACTTAGATGTAGGAGTACTTCTTTACTATAACATAGTAAAGTTAATATTAGAATATAAAATTATTAAACTATTTAAAGAAGCAAAATCTTAGAAAAGTCTTTAAAATGTCTTTAATATACCGCTTAGTAATGGTGCAGTAAAAACTTAGTGTGTGAATGACAAYTCTTTTTCTTCTGCTGGATGTACTTTTGGCAGAGGGATTGTGTGTGTGTGTAATGTCCCTTCCCTCTCTTTGCATCCCCAGAAGGTGGGTGAACTGTTAAGTATCCTGTGTATCTTGTATCACTAAACATTTTTGCCATTCCCTGCCCACTGTCAATTCTACTTCAGGCTTGTCACTGTTGCATTACAGTTACTAAGTGTTTTCCATATGTTGTAGAATTTTAAGAGAAGGGTTTRATCAAGAGGCCTAGAAGTCCTTAATTTTTGGTTTCTTGATTTTTCTTCGTCAGAAACTTGGAAAGCTAGTTTTAGGAAGAGTTATACATCCAGCTTGTGGCTGAGATCATCATTATCAAGCAAATACATGACACTGGAATCGGGAGCCAAAATATTTATCTTAAAATACATTAAATAGTATTTTTAGATGGATTTTGCYAGTCTGAGCATTTGCAGGGATTGACTATTGTTTCTGTTAACCAGTTACTTCACAGTGTGGTTTTATCTTCAGTGGAGGAATTTAGCTGGAAACCAGGTACTGAATTTTGTGTATCTGTAGTAATTTTTTATCTGAACATGTTTTCACTCTCTTGAAGAATTGTCTAAGTGAAGACACTGAGATACCACATTAAGRTATGCAGCCTCCTTTGTCTGCCAGGTGAGAAGATTTACCAGCCCCCAAACATCTTACCTGGGGTACCCTCTTCTCTAAATTAAACCTGACATGCTCTTATTTTACCGTTTAGTGATCTGCACTTTGATTTGTGCTCTAGAGAGAATGATCACTAGTTCATCGTGCCACTCATGAAAAATGTAGAAGACTGAGTCTTAACAAAGAAATTGTGTAGAAGGCCAAAGGAGTAAATCTGGGGCTGATCCTGCTGCATTGACTTGTAAATTGGCAGCTTATCTGAAAAGAGCTTTGTCACTTCAGTCATCTCAGAAGCTCTGAGCAGCAAATACCTCACCCTTATCAAAGTATGTGTGTTGTAAAAGGTAGAATAATTTGATGTGCTGCCGATGACTTTATTGTGCAAACTTTTTTTGTGGATCTGCAGTAAAATTCTTTAACTGCTCATTGTGTTCCATGGAGGACTGTAAGGTGAGTAAACAGATTTTAGTAGATAGTCCCAGGATTGGAACTGGCTCTCRTGGCTCATTATAAATTTATCCTGAGTGTGTCCGAAGAAATTGTCTAACTGTTCCTAAAAATCATTCTGTTAGTCCTAYCTGTGGTTTTGGCTGGGTTCTTTTTCTTTGCCTGGGTTCTAGGCACAAAAGGGTTGTGCCTCTGCTACTCAGAGTGACCTCACCTGCTGCTTGTCTTGCATTAGTTATCCAAATGTTAAACGATGCCATAGAATGGGGGAGGGTTTGTGTTCTTGGCTCCTGAGGGAGTGCTGATGACTATAATATTGAGAAATTAAATCCTTARTGTAAAATCAGTGGAGAACCCTAGTTTGATTCAAAAGTGTACTGCTGACAAGTGTGCAAACTGAAAAAAGAAGCACCCAGAAGTTTTACAGTTTTAAAAGAACGTAAAGACCTACTTTTGTAAAGGCAAGGCAGGAGTCAAACTTACTTAGGAGCACGTGTGAGAATTGATGTGATATGAGTGCATTCAGGATCTAGTTTAATAACCAGTTATTTTTTCATTTGTGTTTCAACTTTCAAAGCTTTTGTGGTGCTTGGAATGCCTCATTTTTAATGTTGGTTTCATTTTTAAGTTTAATCTTATTTAYAGTTGATTTTTTTTCTTCAGACTAAATAAATTTGCATTAGGTGTGATTACTGCAGAGCAATATTCAAATTGAACCTTCACCTACAAGTAGTTACAAATGCATCTTATCCTTTCAGAAAATTTTTCTGGAACAGACTGTTTAACTTGTGAATATTAGAAACATGATTATCATGTTGGCATTTCTATAAAGGAAAAAAGTGTTTTGTACAAGTCAAAGCCTTTAATTTCAGCCCATCCCAAGAAAAAGATTTAGACTTTCTATTTTGGTACTGCTTTTCATAATATATTCTTATTTTATGTTAAACTCATTCATTTTACTGCTTTTTTCCTTTTCTGGAAGCTGAGCAAATGTTCTCCCAAGAGGTTGACTTTTAATTAAAGAACCAGTTTGGATATTGCTGTGGCAAACATGCAGCTCTATCCAGTTTCTGCATTCTGCTGYGAAAGGGAAAAACCACAGAAAAAGGTTCTCTTACACATTTTCATCAACTGTTTTCAGTTTTCTCAATGATATCTACCAAAAACTTCATTTGAAACATGCCTGGTGCAAAGCAATAATACAGGACAGCAAGTGTGTTTATTATAACCAAATCAAAATAGGAAGATCGCTGGGAGTTTGAGAGCAGTCAAAAGRGAAAGTTTCCAGGAGGAAGGAAAATGTAGGAGAGGGCGTCTTCCCTGAGGAGTGCTTGTGCTTCCAGGACATCATATATAACTGCCAGCTGGTCTTTATGTTGAGAAGTTTTTGCAGTGACTCACAATCTGGAAAAAAAAACCAGCCCAGTTCTGCTTTACTGAAGATGGACTTTCATATAATAGTAGTGTGGTTTGACTTGGCTTGTGGAACTTGCAGCCAAAATTTAAATTTTTTGGGGGAGAAAATTGAGAGTCTTTTTACTTGCTGGGGACAATTTTGTWGAGTGTGACTGGAGGGGTGGGGTTTTTTTTCTGTATTTGCCCYGCTCCTGTGACAGGTTGCTGAAGTATCTGAAGCTCCTTGATCTCTTTTCTCTCCCMAATACTCCTGCCAAGTTTATCTTCTCCATAGCAACTGTGAGCAGGAACTCTGAGAAGAGCTCRAGTGCTGAGAAATGATGAGGAAGGGAAAGTTCTTAGAGAAGTGAAGTGAGACCAGTTGTGAGCTTTCGAATCGAGAGAGGCTGGAACCTGTGTTGATTTTTTTAGATCAGGCCAATGCAGCCACCATTCTGTCCCTGTTTAAACAAAACAGTGGTTCTGGCAGAATATTTGTTCTGTGGGACCTCCATCCACCAGTCCAGTATCCAGTATTTGAACATGTTGGGCTGAAAGGCTGTGTTTAATGGAGGGGAAGGATGTGTAACATCAGTGAGACAAGGCAAAACTGGATTTTTGTGATTTTTTGTTAGGCTGTGTGTGTATGGTGTTCAAATAYAACTAAAGCTGAAAAGCATGGAGTTTTTAGTTGTGATACAATATTTCTTCATTGTGGACACTGATGTCAATAGTTAATTCTGATACTGTTTCCATGAACCTGCAGGTGTGTTCAAGGTAGTTAAGGTAGTTGTAAGTTCTGTGTTCTCCTGTGGTAAAGAATAGATGTGACTTTCCCTTTTCTTCTTCCAGTCTGTGAATGAAAATGGAGACAAGCTTTTAAACTCTTTTTCGTTTCAAAATTTTGAAAGGGTCAGCATTTGAACCAAGTAAGTTGAATAGATGGAAATTAAAAAAAAAAATGAAGCAGTGCTTTGGGTTTTTTYAGTAAGTTCTGGTTTTGGATGTTCAGACTGTTACTTCAGTAACTTCATTTTATTTCAAGTATCATTAGTGTGTTTGCTTAAATATTTGTAATATAAATTATTTTAGTAGATTATCCTAAGTGTAGACTATAATTATCAGTATCTATAATTAAATGTGCCATGGGAATAGAATTATTTACTCTTTAATCTTAATTACAGGCAGTYTTTCAACTAGAGAATTTAAAATAGGGACAGGTAACCACTGCAGGCTGCTTCAGCACTTGGGGAGACAACCAGKGAAGGACTTGGCATTTAAAAGAAGCTTGTGCTAGATAGAAATGTAGTTCTGAGACACTCCAGGGGATCTGGATCYTGTCAATAGTCCAACTGTGGCAGCAGGAGACTATTGGCAAGTCAATTTTTTTTCCTCCTAATAAAGCTATGGAATTTGAGTGGTGTAGAAGTGGACATTTTCTGCCTTTGTAGTGCCTCAAACTTGGAGGTGAAATTTGATTCAGAGACTTAATTAATATGCAGAAACGATCTCAGAAGTGTCCAATTTGCATGTAATAAAACTTGAGTACGTTTTGGGAAACTTCAATGTGATTAAATTGAGAGTGGATTTCTTGAATTGAGAGTAGTTACATGAAGATTCAGTTTGAAGTGTGGTCAGTCAGGTGGTGCTTAAAGGAGAAGTAACCTGCCAGTGCACCTGCTCTGCAATTCTTTTGATGGTTTTTGGGTTAAACAAAATACTACATACTTCAATTTCTACTTGAAACAAAAATTCCCTGTGTGGGCCCAAAATCCTTGACAAATGATAACAAGTTATAAAAAAAAAAGGTTGTCAAATCCTAATATCTCTAAAATAATTTAAACTAAAAGAAAGTGTTTGAAGTGGCCAGAGTTCTTTGTAGGGCTGTGGAGTTTTTTTGTGTCTGCCAGTGAATGTCAAATTCAAACACTGGCCCATTYGCTTCATGAAAAAGAAGATTGTCCTTGAAAGTGAAGAGCTTGAAAAATTGGGTATGTTTATTGTAGGAAAACATTTTTCAACGTTTGAGAGAGTTTTTTTTTTGTGTGTGTGTGTGTTTATGAGGCACAATTGGGTAAACATGGACTGTGATCTTCAAAAACCTTCACAGGAGGTGGAACTGCAGGGTGAGCTGTGTGGGTTGTCAGCACACTGAAAAATCAGCAGTGAAGAAAGGTTATCCACCCAACCAGTAAAATACCAACATTTCAGCTCAAAAAAAAAAGACTGTAGCACCTTGACATCATTATATCAAATTGCATTGACCTGCACTTTTAATTCCAGTTCAGCAACCAMTTACAATGCTTCAAGATTTATGAGCACCTTGGCAGAGAATGTCCATCCTTATCACTGAAGATTATTAGACTACTTGGGTTTGTTGCTTTGGGCTTTTGAGGTATTTTTTTTATAGGTGTCTGAGTGTTTCTTGTGATCACAGTTATGTATTGGTCAGTAATAYATTTAAGCACGAATTGCTTGGAATGTCTGAATTTCCAAATCACACTTTGTGATTCTCTTCTCGACTTCAAATTCTCTTCAACCCCAGTACAGAGAATATTAATAACAAATTGAAAGTGAAATTGGAAAGCAAAAAGTCAGCATAGAAAGATTTGAAATACTGCCATCAAGTCATTTAAGAAAARTACAATTTCTTTCTAAAATATTCTGCATCTTTGAATACTTGCCATTTTTATCTCTGGAAACCAGTTTATATTTAGTTTAGAACTGTTCAGAGCAGTTYCATGTCCGAAAAGAGAAATGATTTGAGCTCTTGAGCTGTGGTTTTGGTTGGGGAGTGATGAGGTGCACAATAGTAAAACGTGCTGCAACTGTGAGGCCTAACACAAATGAAGCACACATTTTATAATGCACTATGCTTTTCCTCTTGTCTGTTTTACTATTGCTTTTGAAATTTCTGTTCTTTATACCAAAGCAAACATGAAAATACATAAATTGATTTGAGTAGGAGATGGAATGGTGTGACTAATGCAGTCACAGGGTTGCATTGTGCTTGCACCAAAGTACAATTCTTTATTATGCTATTATGACATACTTTGTATTCTAGATTTCTAATTGTACCAACATGCTTCCTTTGTAAGAGGAAGTGTTAGAGATTTGTCACTTCTGATTAATTCAGGTAAAGCAGGGTTAACGTCCGCGCTGCTCTCTTTCTTGAAGGGCTGTTTTATGGCTTTACTGTGTGACAGACACAYTTTTCTGCTACAGTTGCAAACACTGGAAAGAATCCTGGTTGATAGCTCTGCTGGCTTTTGTGATATTTGGACTCTGGGAGGGCCATCAGTGATTTCAGARTATCAGTTCTGTGGTGCTGGTGGTGTTGTCTTGCATGGCCAGCTAGGTCTGCAGTGTTGAAGGAAGSTCCAGGACCCTGAAGTAGTTTAATRTGTGAACGTGCYTTTTTTTTTGTTTGGGATCTTTTAATTAAACCAGGTGTGGCTTATGCTTCTGTGATTTTGGGTCATGGTGATAGAAAAGTTGGGTTTAATCTAGAGAACACTTGCTTTGTGTCTGACTGTAAAACTCCTTTGTCTTTGTGTGTTTGCCATGATTAAACATTTTCCACTGATTTGGGCAGAGGCATGTTGGAAGACAGTCATAGAAGCATTCTTTCATTTTCCACAGTCTGAACTCCACTAAACTTGGAAAGTTATTTTTATCCACAGATGATGTTGACCCATTACTTYTGTAATGGAAACATCTTGTGGTTAATTTTCTATATTGTTTGGGTGTGTAATTTGTTGCATAAGATTTCAGTCTCAAACATTGGAAAGGGCGAGCTGTGTCTGGTGCCCTCTTGCCATATCAGCCTAAAGATTGATTTATTTTTCTGGAATTATTTGTTGTGCATCCGAGTGTTTCTTAGAGGTAGCTTTTTTTTCTGGTAACATTTTTTCCCCTTTTCAATGSATTAAAGTTTTAATGATGGTGTTTCAGGTTCAGCAGGATCTATCTTAGCAGGTCTTCTCCCACATTATTTTCTGTATTTATGGGAGCATTGAAGGGAGTAGGGTGGGTTGAACAAGAGCCACAGAGAATCATTTCCTCTTAATGGTAACATCCAAGCCTAGAACTCACCTTATCTCTTGATTTCTTTGAGTTTTTGGGGAGATCTGTTATTTGCAGAATTCGGTCAAGAAATTATGAATGTGAAGCTTAAAATTCCAAACTACTGGTTGTGACACTCTTCAGTCTCAGAACACACCAAGTTTAATACATGTCCCATTTTAATAAAGTGTGTGTGGGAAGTGGCTGTKGTGGAGAGGTGCAGTTTTTCTTTGGATTTTCTCTGTGCATGAAATTTCTCCTGCCAACACTTCTCTATGGACAATCGATAATTTTGAAACTTAGTTGTTGACCAGAATCTTGGTATGCTTTGTAAGAGGACCCAAAGCCAGTTTTCATCTCMGTTCTTGGATTAAACCTAGATGATGATTTATGAGATTTTCTCGACTTATGTGGGTCTTTTTCTATAAATGGAAATAACTTTAATGAGTGCATCTAAAACTTTTAACTGATAGCTGAGAAATGGTTGCATGTATCTGGTTATTCTGATAAAAGATTAAAACATTTCATCTGTCAGGTAGTGTCATTTACAAAAACTTTCCTCTTTTGTTTTTCCTTCTGCTTGGCATCAAGAATAGTGGAATTCAATGGAAGGATGTGTAGCATCTTATCTGAATTGGCATCTGAGACTGAATTAATTATGCTCATGTCTTTTTTTTTTAGATTGTAAAACAGCTCTTTAGATTAGCTTTTCTTGGTAAGCTTTGTCCTTCCATAATTTTGCCTCCTCATTCTGTGGATATGGCTCCTATTTTATTGAAGGATGAGGGTGGGTTTTTGTTTCTTTGTTTTGAGAAATTGAGAATTTTTGAAATATTTTCATAAAACATCACATTGACCTTCTGGTTTTGGTTTGTAGGTAGCCAGGAGTAATATTCTAGTTAGAAAGCAGTGGTCAACATGCTTTAGGTTCTCATTTGTATTTTAATGTGGTTGAAATTGATGTGCAGAGTGCATCAACCCTTAGGAACTGAGATGGGCTTTCCTGGATGCTGTTGCTGGATAGGGGAATAACTTGCAGTAATTTAATACAAAAATATTTATTTGGAGCTTGGTGTTTCAAGTTTTAACCAATCATGCTGAAGAAAAATGAGAAAAAATTAGTATTGTGGCTGTGGGAAATGTGTTTTAGTAGTTTCATCARTGACGTTTCTAGATGTCATTTTAAAGATTCAGTAGATGTATATTGTATGGGAAATGCAATCACTGTGTGTGTCTAAAGCAACACTTCAGATATCTTGTATTTTGTTTTCTTGCTGTTAGTTAAAGTATAAGATGATTAGCTGAGTTAACACATTTATGTAACTGTGAAGCTTGTGAAGCCTTAATTTGCAGTAGTTCAGAGTGTTAACAGTCATTGATGATGGGTGTTTAAACACATTGCCCTGTGAACAGCAAGATTCTTACTGTTGTTTTCTATTCCAGGTAGGAGAAGACAAAGAGCACATCGTCCTCGTTCTCCAATATTGGAAGAAAAAGATATCCCACCCTTGGAGTTTCCTAAATCCTCAGAGGACTTAATGGTGCCTAGTGAGCATATAATGAATGTTATTGCCATCTATGAGGTACTAAGGAACTTTGGCACTGTTTTGCGCCTCTCTCCTTTTCGTTTTGAGGACTTCTGTGCTGCTCTGGTAAGTCAAGAGCAGTGCACACTAATGGCAGAGATGCATATAGTGCTGTTAAAAGCAGTTTTACGTGAAGAAGACACTTCAAATACTACCTTTGGACCTGCTGACCTCAAAGATAGCGTTAATTCCACTTTGTATTTCATAGATGGAATGACGTGGCCAGAGGTTCTGCGGGTATATTGTGAGAGTGACAAGGAATACCATCATGTTCTTCCTTACCAAGAGACTGAGGACTATCCTTATGGACCAGTAGAGAATAAAATCAAAGTTCTGCAGTTCTTAGTGGATCAGTTTCTTACCACAAACATTGCACGTGAGGAGTTAATGTCAGAAGGTGTTATTCAGTATGATGATCATTGTAGGGTTTGTCACAAACTTGGGGATTTGCTTTGCTGTGAGACTTGCTCGGCCGTGTACCACTTGGAGTGTGTGAAACCCCCTCTGGAGGAGGTGCCAGAAGATGAGTGGCAGTGCGAGGTCTGCGTGGCACATAAGGTGCCTGGAGTGACTGACTGTGTGGCTGAAATCCAAAAAAACAAACCRTACATCCGACACGAACCCATTGGATACGACAGGCATAGGCGGAAATACTGGTTCCTGAACAGGAGAATCATCATGTGAGTAAACTGATCATTGCATCATTTCTGAACAATAATATTGTGCATTTAATACATCATGGAAATTGCTGTTGCCATCTTAAAATTGTTCTTTCTTTAGATAAGGCTGTTGATTTCTGTTTTGTAAGGAGATTACTAAAGGCCRTGTAAATAATCCATATTTATCCAAAATTAATATTCTCGTAATCTATACATAAAAAGGAAATAAAAACAGGGCCTCAGGCTTAATATTAATGTGCCTAAACAGCATGAATGTAAGGAAAAGAAAGGGAATTTTAATGAAAACTCTCCAGTTTCTTGAATAAGTTACTGAAGAGAAGTTTAACTCTTTTTATGATCACATGGTGTGTACCACCTGCTTAGGTGGGGTTTGCTGCTGGGTTCTGGTACTGGTTTGATGCTCTGCCTTTGAAGCTGAAACTTTGGAGTAGCTCAAAGGGATTCACTGTTACTAGAAATGAAGAAAATGTTGCATTAAACATTTCTGTCGTGCAAGGAAACTCAGCACAGCAACACAGGCCTGTCTTCAAGGGAGATAACCTGTGTGTTTCACAGTTTCCTGTTACTGGTTGATCTCGAAGTACAAATGTACCTGMAAAATTAATAGTAATCAAACCCTTACTAATGAGGGCATTGTGCCCTATATTTTACCTGAAAAGTTGAATCTGAAATTATAAAACCACTTCCTACATTTTTCACTGGAAAATAGTGCAAGGTTGGTTTTCTCATCAAATACTATTCTTACCTAGTTGTTCTCCTAATGGAGGAGAAATAATATTTAAGTGAAATCAGTTCTATTGTTAAATTAGGAGAAATAGAGGTTTCACTGGAGCCCTCAAAACACAGATTTCCATCCAGTGTTAAACCTCAGCTGGGTACCTTAACAGCATTTCATACAAAGCAGGTTACAGTGAATGTTAAGATAGTAGCCAGTGTGTTGAAAAGAGACTGTGAGATCTGCTGATGGTGTCACATCTTGCAAAGAAGACACTTCTAAGGACTCATGGTACTCCTTTAAAATGTGGGACTGTTTCTCTGGGGTATTGTCAGCTGATGCTTTAAGTATTAATTATCTCCGCTCTGTTTCCTGTGTTGTTCTTTCATTCTTGTAAAAAAAGAGTCCATGTTTGATCTTTTYTAGTTTCTCTGGGTTATAAATGTCACAGTAGTGTCAAGGAACCTTTCAAAGGATGCAGGGAATCTTTTATATTCTTCTCTTTTTTTTCCTCTATATCCACTCCATGTTTATAGTGGGTCACATGCTCCACAGTAAGTGGTGGATCATTCAGGTGGTTCACCAGGATGTGATGGGCACCTGAAGCTGTTGATATCCCAATTCTACCATTGCCTCATATAGAATTTCCTACCTTTTGTTTTCAGGAAATGTGTTGAAATTTTGATTTTCAYGAAAAGCCTGGTTGTGAAGGACATGTAGCTGGGATTATTTTTGCTCTAGTTACTTGTGCTTTAATACCTTATGCTTTCCTCTGCATAGTTTTTGTAGCTTTTCCCTCAAATTCTTGAGGAAGAGGTTGTTCTGAAGATGGGTTTGTCTTCACTGCTCTCCTGTACTGACAGAGATCTGTGAATTAACATAAAAAATCCAGATCACTCAGAAGCTGATTTTGAGATAAATAGGCAGACTTTGTTTCCTCCCTGTATGTAGGCAGCTAGGTAATTATTTTTAACCAGACTTGATCTGTGAAACAATGTTTTTCCCAGTGAAGTGGAGTATTTGATGTTCAGTAGGTTTTGATACAGGCAATATTTCAACGTATTTCAAACTAAAATGAATCATGCAGGTGCTTCGTGATCTTTTGAAACTGCACGTGTGAAAGTTGCTTCTTTCTAGCACATTGATAGTAATTTTAACTGCACAAGAAGAGACATCTTCAAAAGTTGAATGTATTGAGTTTTTTTTAAAAAACAGTATTTGCATTCCTTGCAGGTGTTCTGTGGGCAAATTATTTCATAAGGGGGCAAAAGTACTATGCAACTTAATTCCACGGAAATGCAACTTTAAAAACTTGCACAGACCTTAAACTTTGTACCTTCAGTTTTTAAGTTCAGTGAGCATGTTGTACAGCAAACCCGACCCTACTGTTTTGCACACATACATATTTTTACTTTTTTTAATATATGTGTATATATACACTCTGCATGGGATCAAACCACACCTGATATCTTGCATAACTGAAGGATAACTTAAGGGATAACTGCCAAATGCTAAAACCTGAGATTCATGAAATTTTATTATCATATAAACTTTAAAAATGGATRAAGTGTATTCCCCAATGCCATGTGATCAAATGTATCAGAGGAAACTAATAGAGCTAAAAATAATCTGCACAAATACCGATTTGAAATCCTGCCCAGGAGGATTAGAGAACTGAAATCCTAAATTCTTGGTGGTTTTGTTTTTCAAAWGGGTTTTTAGGGCTTTTTACTTCTTCTCCCCTTTTCCCCTTTAAATGTCGTAAATCCAACCTACTGCTGGTTTTCCTACCTTTTAAAGGGTTTTGTAGACTTGTTCCCTGACTTTTATTTCCATCACTTGCCCTGTTTAACCCCTCATTGTGAGTTTTTTCTCTTTTCCACCTCTTCTGTTTTACAAAGATGGGAAAGTGGACACTGAGGGGCTCTCCTTATGAACAAATATCAACAAGATTAAAACAAAATACAGGCCAAGAGCAAATTAATTCCCGAGGTTTTTGTTTCACGCTGTTTGCAAATTAAGGATGATGCCTCTGGGTCAAYTGCATTTGTTTAACTTGTGAAGATTATTTCTGCAAGTTAATAATTCAGGAAATTTGTGACTTTGACTTGCATTGTCCTAGTAAACTGCTGCAGTGTTTTAACAAGTTTATCTTTGTAGAAACATTGAGATGCTTTGGATTTGTCAATTATCTGTGAAAGAAGATAATGAAACAGTGTTTGGCTTTCGTTTTGGTAGCAGAAATAGGACACACATTGTTGTTCGTGAGCTGYGTGGATCTTCCTCGACAGTCAAAAGCGGTTTCAGCTTTTTTTCTGCAAGATTTGTCGTGCTGTTTATGTTCTTAGGGGGTCCTTCTCTATTTTCTCCAATTAATTAACATGGGTTTGGGTCTTMATTTGAATAGATTGCTTTAAACAATTTGCTAATTTTCCAGTTTCCAGTTGTATCATCATGGAATTAAGGAATTACCTACTACTACTAGTACTAAGTATTTTATCACCTTACTTGAAAGTTTTGAGCATCTTCTATGTCGTTGTTTTTTATCACTCTTTAAACTTGTCTCTTCAGCCTGCCAGTGAATAGTTCCTGGCAGCCAAGGAGGCTGCAAGAGGTAGGAAATAGTCAAGTGATTCTTTTCTCCCTCTTTGGCCTCACATATTGTATGTGACTCAGCTGAGTCCCCTGGAGACTCAGCAGACCTGTCCAGCACCAAGCTGGCAAATCCGTCTGGCTTGGCCAAGAAAATCGTTGGGAACTGGTCCTTGTACAGCTTTGCATCTTTCCATCTTTTTCAGATGGGTAAAAGTAATGTCCCTTTGGTAAATGCAAGAAGATGTTAATGAAAAGTTAGCTGGAATAATTTAATTGTTGATTTAAATCTTATCTGACTTGGCCAAAATGGATTGCGATGAAATGATTTCTGCTGTGTGCTCCAAATCTTCCCCTGGCATCTGAATCTTAGAAAGAAGTCTGGCCAGAGATGAGTTTGGTATAAGCACAAAGACCAACCAGTTTGTGCCATTTCACTTTCTGTCTGTGCTTTTTGAAGAGAAAACTCTAAATTCCTGAAATTCTGTTACTGAGGTTGTGATGGCCTTCAGTTTAAAACAACCTCTTTGCTCAAACCCTGATATAAATGAAGTAGAAGTGTATTAAAATACTCTTGGAAAACCTTATTATCTGTTTCTAGAATATTATCTAAGTAGTTCTTTAATGGGGAAGATTCAAATCACACATGGAGGGATTGGCTCCAGGTGCTTTCTGCAGAATACTCTCACTGGTCTGATGTCTCAGCTCTGCACATTGAGCCTCAGGGGTTTACTGGCCTGCAATACAGCAAACCTTTAGTGGTGCTGAAGGCTTTTTCTTGAGTTATCCAGGGAAATTGAAAACAGCAGCTAATTGCTTTTCAGTCCAATGGAACCTTGCAACCTTAGCATAGAAAGGGCTGATGGGAAGGGAAAAGGCAGATGCTGCTTGGGATGTTCAGGTGACACACATACCCTGGATGCATTAATGCAGCTGGAGCAGGCTCAGATGTGCTGAATGGGGGGAGAAACATGAAAATAAGAAAACACTTGGATCATCACCATCAAAATTGAAGCAAGTTGTACWGGCTGCTTGTTTGGCAGATGGGTACAGGCACAGCCTTCCCTCATGGAGAGATGAGAATATATTGTCSGACTTGATCTCAAAGGTCTTTTCCAGCCCAAGTGACTCTATGATTCTATAAAAAGCATTCATATTGTTGCATATCTAGGTCATATAAGAGGATATATAAATGGCATTATCTCTCTAGCAAATAATCCTGTAACATCTACAAGAGAGGGGTTCAAAATGAAAGGTTCAAGTTCCCTTTTTGGTCAGTTAAGAAATAAAGGAAAAACAGCATCATATTCTGCAGTCATGTTTGTCAGGAGCAGAGCAGCCTTACAACTGCTGCTCTGCYGGAGTCTTGTGCCTGCCACTTCTCTTGGACATTTGCCAGGGAAAGCTCAGAATGCATCCATTCCCTATCTTTTTTAGTTAAGCATTTTGTTTCATCCTTTTATTTCCTTTTACTGTGTAAAAGCCTTTTCCTACATTCTCATCTCCCCTTCCGTCTCAGTTTTTGGGTGTTTGCCTTTATCTTCTTTTTCTGTGTCTTTTTTCCACCAGCAGTAATGAAAGTGCTGTCATCCTATTGTTATTAGTAAATAACTCTTGGTTTAGAGGAAACATGGTTTAAACAGTAATTTTTCTTTAACGTGGAAGTTTAYAGGCCTGGAATATTCCATAGAATCAAATGATTGTCAGTGTTCAGCTGTTACTTTTTGATCTGTCATATGTGGACAGTCTTTCTGAAATGAGCTGTTTTCTGAGAAAACTTGTCAAACTTAACAGGYTGGTGTGATTAAAACTAATGGAATKTTGGCAGTTTAGAGGAATAAATGGGTAAAGCAGAATTAGTTGCTTTTCATGAGCAAAGGCCTTTATGAGAGAGATGCAGTATACTAGGTTTTATCATCAAAACCAAAAGTCTGTTTTGTAATAATGGTTGTGACAAGTTAGTAGTTGAATTTTGAGTAATATTGCCGTTATWAACTTCACAACCACCTTATTTCAGTAGTGTTCTGTTGGAGTTACAAATATTGTTTCACAAATACAGTGTGGGAGGCAGTAGATCGACAATAATCAAGCTGCTTTAAGGTTGTTTGTCTTTCTGAATCCCCAAGGCAAATTTGTGCCATTTTTAATGTGGAAGGCAACCACTAGAGAGGAACCTGCAACAAACCTCAYAAGGGCAGATCTTTGTGACTTAGAGTCAGCTTCCCATTCCTGTCAGCRCTGTGGGTTGGGGTTATCAGTGAGCCCCAGGCCTGCAGTGCTGCAACAGGGGGTCAAAGTGCAGCAGCAGTTTAGTTCCTTTGCTCAAGTGAAGGCCAGGCTGGTCCATCAGTGTCACCCACACGGTGTTGGAAATGAGTGGTGGAGCTCATGACAGCCTGGATGTGGCTCAACAGGATGGAACAAGCCAAGCTGAAATGCAGCAGCTGCAGAACCGCTTGGAGAATCCTCCTTATGCTCTCCAGCCTCCAGGAGAGCCTGTACCTGAGGTATTTCTGGAGCTCCCTTGGGTCCGTGGGCCTGCTGAGGTGCTGTTGGCATCAGTAATTCTGATATGGGGTCATAAAGTACTGCAGATGAAAAATGTGGAAATCCCTGGATCTTTTCAAAGGGTTGTGACTCATCCATTCCTGGTGCTCTCACAGGTGGATGCTGTAGGAAGCCARTATGAAATATTTTATGAATGTGACATTCTATGCTTTGAATTTCCTAACTGCTCTTTCTTGAATATGCTGTCAGAAACTACCCATTATGGGTTCTGCAGTTTCAAATTATTTCAGACTTAGTGGTAAATTACTGGTTRCGGTAATAGTGAATATAATGCGAATAAACCTTGTTGTCAGATTGGACAAACCAGTTTTAAGGAGACTTCAAAGCTTTTSTGAGGAGGCTGTCATGAGAACTGAGGGGATGGAGAAGGGGAGGGAAGCAAGAAGGGAATACTGAGTATTCARCTGGGTGCATATGACTGATGTAATTTGTTTATTCACACTCAGGTATTGACATTTCATAGTACTCTGCAGAAAGCAGGCTGATAGCAATTTTTGTCATTTATCCAGATATTTTAAAATCAATATTTTTTAAATACTCCCACAGAGAGGAAGATTCAGAAAGTGAAAAGGATAAGAAAATCTGGTACTACAGCACAAAGATCCAGCTGGCAGAGTTAATTGAATGCCTGGACAAGGATTACTGGGAAGCTGACCTATGCAAAACCCTGGACGAGATGCGTGAAGAAGTTCATCGGCACATGGATGTGACAGAAGACCTYACAAACAAAGCAAGGGGCAACAACAAATCTTTCCTTTCTGCAGCAAATGGTAGGAATATTTTGTGTAATGGGAATAGATGCTGCACTTTGAATCAAATCTAGTTTATATTGSATCAGAAGCAGGATTTATGTCGTGTTATTTGTGCTCTGTGGCTCTGTAGGTGGTTTGTTGTTCAGTGCTGACAGCATGCTTTATATTGTAGATGAAATTTTGGACATTATCAGAGCAAGGAAAGGAGAAATAGTGGAAGATAAAAACACAGGAGATGAGGAAGCAGAAAAGGCCAAAAGTGATGTTGATAATGAMCAGACAGATGCTGAGAGAGACAAGGAAGAATCTGGAGACCAGGATAAAATTGAGGAAACACACAATGAGCAAGATGTAGAAAAAGAAGGTAAGGAAACTCTGACTGTGCTTTAACAGCTCCATTTAAGTGAAGTGAATCCCACATTTCTTTTATGTGTTAATGTGATACTGTTTTTCGTATGGTTCTCCAATATATTTTTGTAATAGGTGATATCTGTCAGTTCCTTTGGGCTTGTGTATTGGAGTTGTTCTTGTTAAGTAATTTCACCAATTTTCCTACYTCTATACAGCTGGCTCCTAGATACCCTGCCTTGAGGTACAGGTGGCACTTACAGGTTGTGATCAACATGTTTGTAGTAAGCCATATTACATCATTTTAAACTTTTTCCTTATCACAGTTGGTTTGTTCTTTGATTCTGCAAAAATACTATCTCATAGCAAAAAAAAAGGAAAGGAAAAATTTTCCAGCATTATCAAACAAAGCTGCTGAAGTTGCTTTCTATGGACGATGCCAAATGACATCCTAAAGCATAATAAAGAACATCCCTAAAGTTTTATTGTGCGTTTTACTATAGAGGCAACAGTCGTTGGGGATAAAAGTCACTCTGTGACCTCAAGCACTGATGACAACACCACAAATCCTTCTACAGGAGAGAATAGTTGCTCTGAAGGGAAGGACGCAGTGGGGTGTCAGTCAGAAACCCTTGATAGCAACAACGTGGCAGAGAAGAAGGTGGCATCAGAGCTCCCTCTGGAACTCTCAGGTACAGAAGGCACTGTTACCAATGCCTCTGTAATTTGGGGAATCTGTTTTTCTCTCTGATTTGTCCACTAAAACCATTCCCAGCGTATATCACTCATGCTGTTTGCTTGCAGTGCCATCCTTTACTGCTACGTTGTCATTATTAACATTTCAAAGTTAATTTTCTTGCAATTAGTGCTTGAAATTCGTGGTCCTCCATGACATTAGCATTTGTTTCCATGCCTTCCAAAGATGACTRTAGCTAAGCTTTTTATTTTCTATTTTCTCTATATTTTGTTTTTCCATAGTGATCCATAATAATTGTTAGCATCTTCTCAAAGTTTATTTCAAATTCTAATTTGCTGCTGGCTTGTTTATTATTTTAACCTCTCATTTACTGTGTAAATTACTAACAAAGAAAGTATTTTCATTCATGTGAATAAATGTCGAGATGAAAATTATGCTAGAAATTTTAAATAGATTTCAGTCTTATAAACACAAGGGTTATTGTATTTTAACATGTTTTGTTCTGCCATGTCAGTGACTCAAAGGTAATAATATAAACTATTTATCAAAACCAAGCAAACTTGCTTTAGGGATAAGTGAGAGTTGATTAGGTATAACATAAACTGTCAGTATACTATTTTAGAATTATTACAGATTACGTTTAGAATTATATTCTGTCAAAAGATTTACTAAACAAACCAAATGTTGTTCTAAACAGCTGATCACCATTAAAGTGATCAGGATTTTATTCTCAGTTCTTAAAAATCTAAACTCTAATGTGTGATRTGAACATACTTGGTGTGTTGTTCAAAAAGCGTGAGTAAATGTTTTCTCTCCTACAGAAATAGTTCTCCATGCAGACACAGACTGCAGCCTTTCAACTTATGAAAGTCAATGCACCCAAACCTTGTAATAAACTTYCTTAACAGGAGGACAAAGTGAAAGCTTAGATTAATCTGTAATCTGCAAGCCTCATTATACACTTTTTAAGTACAGAAATGTCCTCATGTACGAGACAAAAACCATATATTTTAGATAGATGACCAAATGTTTTTGCCTGTTCTCCTATTTTTTATGCCCTTTTATAGTTAAAATAACCATGTAGAAGTTTAATGGRAAAGATACATATCCTATAATTTTGTTTCAGACACCTTTATGGGTTCGTATTTTATTTTAAAGATTCACTTATCTATTTATCATTATTTATTATACTTTCACAAGGACTTTTCTCCTTCCAAAGCTTCTAGATTAGCTGTAAATTAGAGGACCTTTTTCTTGTAGGAAAGTGTGTGTGGAGAGGGTTTTTCCTCATGTCTAGTTCACTAAATTCACAGTGATGCTTGTGTTCTTATTATGAAATTTCAGTTTGAGACTGAAATTTTAAGTGGGGTGATATTTACAGTGGTTCCAAWTCACCTGAAGTCTGTGGGATTCCTGTAAGTTAAGGTGCTGAAAAAGAGTCAGTCAAAGACTCAATGGAAAATGAGGGGAACTGGAAGGTGTGTGCTCTGAGGAACAGCTAGAGCACAAGAAAATTAAAAGAGAGAAAATCAGAAGCTGCAGAAAGACCAAATTTTATAAATTCTAAATGCAAAATAGTCGCAATAGGGAGTTGTCTGTGTGTGTATAGAAGAAAAAGTCTTGAATCAAATATTGATGTATTTTAAATACAGGTATGAATTTCAGTTCTTCAGAGATGTAGAAGTTGAAACTGCTTGAAACAGAGCAAAAAATACTTTCATGGATTCAGTGATTCAAAAGGGATTAATATTTTATGGGTGTTTCCCTCCAGTCCAGCAAAACACATTTTTTAAATGAAAACTTAAAAAAAAAAAATCCTTTAATCCAATTTAAAAGAAAAAAAACTAAAAATGAAGTTGTTCTTTTGTAGAAGAAACGGGTCAGATGATCCCCAGCAGTGGGTCTGCTGCACCTGCACAGCCAGATGTTGAGAACAGCAGTGGCAGCGAGCTGGGCTCTGGGCAGAACGACTCCATTAGGACTCTTGATGATGCTGAAAATGCAGAGAGGGGATCCCAGGCTTCAGAGGACATAGGTAATAATAATAATAATAATAATAATAATAATAATAATAATAATAATAATAATAATAATGGTAAGGATAATGATGTCTCCAACTTTCATTTGATGCATCTTTTCACTAAACTTTTTATTCTTCTTCATACATAACTTCCATACATCAGTAGGAAACTTCCAATTCTTAAGTTTTTTTTTTAAAAGCCTTTTTTTCCTGGGCAGGAGAGAAATCCAATGGTGACAGAAGCGATTCTCCAGGTGCAGGGAAGGGCACACCAGGCTCGACACGRATGCTGACCAGACTGAGAAATCCAGATAGCAAACTGAGCCAGATGAAAAGCCAGCAGGTTGCTGCTGCAGCAAACGAAGCAAATAAGTTATATAAAGAAATCCGAGAGGTTTGTGCACGTCTTGGAAAATTCAGCTACAAAAAATGTTCTGGAAAAATTATAATTTCTTTAAATGATACTAGATTTTGTTTTAAAGTTAAAGGAAGTTATTTTGACAGCCAATGGAGGGACTTCAAATAAAAAAGCAGTAAAAATAAATTAGCAAGGGTTGAAGTTCTAAGCTCACAGGAAGCTTTTTTCCTCCTCCTCCTTTGCTTTTGCTCTCTTGGTTGTTCTCTACAGAGTGATGTGACAGTGACCCAATGCACTGRTATAATGGTTTTGTATGACTGGGTTTTTTTGTTCTGGTTCTGGTTTTTTTAAGTAGTCCAGATTATCAGGAAGTAAATGTTTGGCTGTTGGGATCTTTTTGCAGTTAATCGTCTGCATATTGTTTGGTATATTAATTTTAATTAACCGATTTTCCTTGTAAGCTAGCATTTAGTGTATTTATGGACAAACAAGTCCGGTGATGATATCCATGTTTCAAAGTCCAGGATCCTTTTTTGCTCAGTCACATGTCTGAATTCTGTGATGTACCAAGGAGGGGGTTCACAGAGAGCTTACCTGACTTTAGTGAAGCTGTCTTCCCAAAGCTCTCCCCCTCCATAGGCACAATCAGAGGAACAAAACACGTTCCTGTTTGGTGTGAGGAGCCTGGATGGTGATTTTTTTAATGTTAAAGTTGATTTTGGGAATATTCTAACTCTGTAGACAGTGCATATATATTGCTCTATTAGATAAACAGTTATTTGCTGCTACAAACTGATGCAGGGTGGTTTTATTATTTTATAGATAGACGTTTGAAGCCTAAATGATAAATAAGTAAATAGAATTATTTTAAAGATTCACTGAAAAGTTGCCAATATCTCTCTCATAAGGTTCTGGTGGTCAACTCTCAAGGTGAAGTCTCCCGTGTGAACACCAAGAAGGACGTTGTGATTAAAGGAAATATCAACAACTATTTCAAACTGGGTCAGGAGGGGAAGTACCGTGTTTATCACAACCAATATGCCACGAATTCCTTTGCACTGAACAAGCACCAGCACAGGGAGGACCACGACAAGAGGCGACACCTCTCACACAAATTCTGCCTGACTCCAGCTGGAGAGTTCAAATGGAACGGGTCTGTGCATGGCTCTAAAGTTCTGACCATATCCACCCTCAGGCTGACCATTATTCAGCTGGAAAACAATATCCCAGCATCCTTCCTTCACCCCAACTGGGCTTCCCACAGGTAAACTAATAAATGGAAATACACATTCTCGTGTTTTGCTTGTGGTTTTGCTAGCAGTGTTCATAAGCAATGGTCTTTCTTTTTTCAAATCAGTGATTTCCAAGCACCGTGCTTCACTAGAATAAAGTACAGTGTGTATTTATGATGGAGGCTAAAAGGGTTGTACATTTCAGTGAAGTATTAATACAGGAGTTTTTATCCTACTATCAAATCTTCTTAAAATAGCAAGCTATATTGATACATGTATATGTTTCAGATTTTTCTCYTTTTTTCCAATTTAGGTCTAACTGGATTAAGGCTGTTCAGATGTGCAGCAAACCCAGAGAATTTGCACTAGCACTGGCTATATTGGAGTGTGCAATCAAACCAGTTGTCATGCTGCCCATCTGGCGGGAATCCTTGGGGCACACGAGGTAAAATTTTTGYATATTAAAATTATTTTGAATTTGAKAATTTTACTTCGGTTTGCAACTGCTAGTTCCTCTAAGCMTGTAAGAATTATGTTTAAATTGAGWYAGTCATTCAGCACTTGGAGTRTTTTTTTTCAACCAGAAACACTGAAAAGCCATGACAACATTTTTACAGTGTCAYTGCTCCTGCGGTTGTTTTATCTGAGCCATCATCTCAAAAGTCTTAAAATTCTGGGAGAGTAGAAGAGCAAATTTCAACTCTGTCAGTTCATTGCAGTCTGGGATTTGTCTCTCACTATGTCATAGGCATAGGAAATAGATGTTTTTGATGTTAAACATCCAGCTGTGTTTGCCTCATTGAAATAGCAATAAAAATGATGTTCCTGTTACAGTTAATTCCTAAAACTTGATTGTGGGCATTCCTCTTCACTTCAGATATTTAAATTTATTCAAAGGTGTAGTATATGCTGTTGACTTCTTGTATTTGCTTGCAACATCCTGTACTTAAATGCATTTAAATCTGTATGGATTAGATTACGCAGAATGACAGCAATAGAAAGAGAAGAAAAGGAGAAAGTGAAAAAAAAAGAGAGAAAGCAAGAAGAAGAAGAAACAATGCAGCAAGCTACGTGGGTGAAATACACATTTCCTGTCAAACACCAGGTGAGGGTTTCTTTTGTGGGAAGAACAAAGAAAATACAGAAACTGTTGTTTTCTGACACTTTATCTTTTCAGATAGTATATTTCTAATTTCAGATAGTATATTATTTCACAAATGTACTTAAAATTTCCTTTGGAAAGTGTAAAAAATTGGAATTTTTAAAAATCACTTTGGGTTTTTAAATGTAAACATTAATAATGCAGCAAATAGCATAATTAATGCCAATATTTTAAAAATATTTACAGGTTTGGAAGCAAAAAGGAGAGGAATATAGAGTAACAGGATATGGTGGCTGGAGCTGGATTAGTAAAACCCATGTCCACAGGTTTATGCCCAAACTGCCAGGAAATACTAATGCAAATTACAGAAAACTGCTATCAAGTAAGTGTCTGCATTGCTTACATTTTTTTAATTGCAGTTAATTTGTGTGAATTTCACTAATGGTGTGCAAATTATTTGAGAGGTAAACTAACATGCATTCAAATGTGGCTGAGTACAAAAAAATGCTATGAATGATTGAAATAATTTAATTTGTTAATAGCAAAGAGTGAAGATGAAAAATGCAACTTGGATAAACGAAAAGGTCCAACTAAAGTAAAAACAGAGAAAGACAGAGCMAAGGATTCTCGGGATCTTCAAGCAAAGGACAAAGCAGATGTTTCAGAAACCTTGGAGAAAGTACAAGTAAAAGAAGAAAAGTTGCGGGAAGAGAAAGTTGAAGTTGACACAATTTCTGACAACTTAGATCATGCAAAAGACACAGGTAATAATCTTTTGTTATTGTGAAACTGCTGTTCATGACACCATTGCATGAGTAAAAGCATAGAACCTCAGAAAAAAACTGTGTAACAGATTTTGTCAAGACATCTAAAATGTCTCAGTTAAATGATTGCCTATTATCCTTTRTAGTAGTGTTTGAAGTTTTTGTTCCTTTTTTTATTGAAATCTATTAATATGCTAAAAGACCCATTTATTTYTTAGTACTTAATGTAAAAATATAATTTGGTATTCATTGTTGGGGAGCTCACTGACTCAGAGTTACATCTTCTTCACAGTGGAAAAAGACATCGATGGTGAAAATGATAAAGTCATCAAGGAAGAACCTATGGATGTAGAYGATGTGAAAATTGAATCCTCCATAAAGGATGAGGAGAGTCATTGTAAACGGGATATAATCAATGTCAGTGAGGGATTTCATTTAAGGACTTGCTACAAAAGGAAAGTAAAATCATCAAAATTAGATGGACTCCTGGAGCGGCGAATAAAACAGTTTACACTGGAAGAAAAACAACGTCTGGAAAAGATGAAGCTGGAGGCTGGTGCTAAAACTGGGGGCATTCGATCTGTGAGCCCCCAGAAAAACCCAGATGAGCTACAAACAAGGAAAGGAAAAGAAAGAARCCAGTTTGACACTTCTTCCCAAGATCAAAGCTACATTTCAGACAAGACCCAAGCTGAAGATGCAGAACAGGATTGTTTGCCCATCAGCAGCATGTCCTSTACCAAAACTGGGGATGAAGATGAGCCTTCCTTGCCTTTGTCAAATAGACTGTCAAAAGGAGAGGGGCAGCTACTGGATGAAGACTCTCCTCAATCCTCTGAAGGAGAAAGCTCCATTCAGAATGATGGCAAAGAAAACAACTYTGAACCTTCAACTGCTGATAAGTGTCAAGGACAAGAGGCCCTTGGAGAGGCTGAGAGCTCTTTGGTCGATGGCTTGAAACAAACCAGTGCAGAAGGCAGAATGAAATGGGATGTTTCAGAAACAAATGAAAAATCCTTGAAACAAAAACTACCTATTACCAGAGTATCTCAGCGAGAACTTGAAAACTTAGGGCCAGTGGTACCTGAAAGCAGCTACAGAAGAGATGCTGTGGCTGCTCTTGAAAAAACAGAAGGGAATTCTGAACAGCAGAGCAAAGAGCCAGAAAATAACTGCATGATAAAAAGCCATATGGAAACAATGTCCTCTCAAGAAAGTGAAATGGAGGAAGAAATTGCTCCTGTAAAGACTGAAAGTAAATCTGAAAAGATGATATTTCACCAAAAATCAGCTAATAAAGATCTAGAATCATTTAAAACAGGGCTGATTTCTGAAAGAAACCTGGAAAGTCAAAGTCTGGAACACATGGATGGGGAAGATACTAATGAGGATTTACTGAGATCTAAACTAGCAGAGGCGAATGGTCAAAAGAAAGGTCAGGAGCTGACAGTGGAGACGGGTACCATAAACAAATATCTTGATCAGACAAATGTAAATACTGACAAAAAGAATAATAAAAATGAAGAAACTGCGACAGACTCTGAAAAAGAAAAATCATCATTTCAAATGAATGGAAAAGACAATGACATTAAAGCATTATCAAATGATGACTGCCTAGTGAAAAATACCTGTGAAGCTAAGGCAGGAGGTGATATTGAACCAAAAGTTAATAATATTAATAAATCCATTCCAGAACATGAAATAAAACCRTTGACTTTTAAGGAATCTTCAATAAAACCATTCATGAATGGTGACATCATGGGAGAGGACACCAAGGATAAAAATAACGTGGACTCAAAATCACGTCTGCAGAGTTCACCTGAGTCTGGAGAGGGTCTTCAGCCACCAGATGAAGTTCCCAAGTATGTGCAGAAAACTGAGGAAAACCTTTCTCCTGAGAGATCTGCMAGTGTTGGCTCTGCTTCCCCGCCAACACAGCGGGTCTGTAAAGAAAATAACCTGAACAGTGAAACAGAATCTATGGAAACTGAAGGAATGGAGGAGAAGAAAGTTGCTCCATCGCCTGTAACCTCATGTGAGGAATCCAGCTTGGGTAGTCATTTTGCTGATCAGAATGGTGTACAGACATATAAAATGGAAAATGTTAATGGAGAAAGTAAAGTAAAAACTGTTATTACTGAAGTRACTACCACAACCTCAACTGTGTCCACGGAGTCCAAAACAGTGTTTAAAGTGGCAGAGACTGGAGCTGCCAGTGATGAGAAAACCACAGTTGTCTCATCTACAGAAAACTGCGCCATCTCCACTGTCACCACCACCACCACTGTCACCAAGCTCACCACTCCAGCCACAGACAGCAACTCTGATGTCATCTCTGTCCAAGAGCACAGCAAAACAGTGGTTACAACAACAGTCACSGATTCTCTGACCACCCCTGAAGGCACCTTGGTGACTTCCATGACTGTCAGCAAAGAGTATTCCACAAAAGACAAAGTGAAGTTGATGAAGTTTACAAGACCCAAAAAAACTCGTTCTGGCACTGCCTTACCGTCTTACAGGAAATTTGTTACCAAAAGCAGTAAAAAAAGCATATTTGTGTTACCCAATGATGACTTAAAAAAGCTGGCCAGGAGAGGAGGGATCAGAGAGGTTCCCTATTTCAATTACAACGCAAAGCCTGCCTTGGATATCTGGCCATATCCATCCCCAAGACCAACTTTTGGGATCACTTGGAGGTACATACTTTACCTTTTTAAGAAAAAGTCTAGGATATGATGAGATGGATTTTTAAAATGTGAATGATATGTGSATGTTTGTGCCCAAACATGCAAGTTTTTATTATTTATGATTCAGTTTTCCATATTGTTCAGGAAAAGTAGAATGGAAAACATTTGTCTTACTGGTTTGGTTGGATATTTTAAATTGACTTTAAAATATAATTCGTGTTCTGTCATTAGGTATCGACTCCAAACAGTCAAATCATTGGCTGGAGTGAGCCTGATGTTGAGATTATTGTGGGCATGTCTCAAGTGGGATGATATGGCAGCAAAAGCTCCACCTGGGGGAGGAACCACAAGGACAGGTATTGTTATTTTAAATTTCTGGTTTTCTTTGCAAAAGCTTTTGCTGTAAATTCTGAGTATTATACTCCCTCCAAGCATTTCTCTAAAGACTTGCTGTCAGCTGTGGCATTTGAATTTTGTTTGTACTGGTTGCTATTTGTTTACCTTGGATATATCAGGTTGATTGGAGATTTGGCTTTTATTTGTTTCTCTTATTAATGTACTGGGACTCATTTGTTGCAGAAACAACTGAAACAGAAATTACWACAACAGAAATAATCAAGCGGAGAGATGTTGGTCCGTATGGGATCCGGTCTGAGTACTGTATAAGGAAAATCATTTGTCCCATTGGTGTACCAGAGGCTCCAAAAGGTACATTTGTTTAGACATTTTCTCCCCTCCCTGTAATCTCCTACAGAAATTAAGGTAACTGGATCTTTATGCTAATTCAAAGCATCAAGGGAGCTAATGCAGCTTGCCATGAGCTGTTCATTTACCTACAAGAAACAAATGGACATGATTTATCTGAAGCTGAAGTGCCTTCCTGTTTATAAAATGGACTAAAAACATCACTAAATCTTGGTTTACACTTTAATTTTGTTTTGCACTATAGCTTAATGTKTGTGTTTTGATTGTTCTCTAAAGAAACTCCAACACCCCAGAGGAAGGGACTGCGATCAAGTGCCCTCAGGCCAAAAAGGCCAGAAACACCCAAGCAAACAGGCCCTGTTATAATGGAAACTTGGGTAGCAGAGGAGGAGTTGGAACTGTGGGAGATCAGGGCATTTGCTGAAAGGTAAACAAATTCAAGTGACCTTTTAAAGAAAGTAGTCTTAATTTGTATTTTTGTTAAATAGAGGTTTCCCCTAGGGAACACAAACTTGGTCACTATGATCATTAAAAACACATCTGTGTTGTATTTTTACTGAGTCTTTTGATAGTGATAATCAAGCTTAAAATAAAGCTAAACTATTTGCTGSTACCAAAACTAAGGTATACAGATATTTCAGATTTGTTAGAACTAATATTATTTTAATTTTTCCATGCTTATTAACTAACCACTGTTATATGCTAAAAGGTTATTATTGTAATGCATGGAAAGGCTTTAGSTGCTTTTGGCATGACTTTATACAGTATTTGTTAAATACTTCTATAATCCAAAGAAAATGACTGTGTACAAGTAAATTGAGCCTGAGAATATTCTAGTCATAAGATGCATATTTTCAGTATCACGTGCTTACAGTTGGAACAGCGTTTTTGAGTCTCTTGGAAAGAATAATTTTAAGTATATGTTATTACATGGGCTCCTTGTAGTCTCAGTTGTAATTATAAATTCCAGTTTTGATTAATAGTTTCCTGTACAATGTTGCAGTAGTTTAGCATCAGGATATTTCAGGGATGTTGCATGCAACTTCACTAGTTTATKTCAAAATATTTTTAGAGCCATGACCAGTTTTTCAATGATCTTCTGTCTTGACAGTTGTTCTTATGAGAGCAATTAAACTCTCATCAGAACAAAAGATAAATATAAAAAAATGAAACATAATCCAGTTTGATAATTGGATTTTATATGATGGTATGACTTACTTTTGGTTGTGTCTTTGGCAGGGTGGAGAAGGAAAAGGCACAGGCAGTTGAACAACAGGCTAAGGTTAGTGAACAGAAGAAGGCAGAGGAATTCAAGGCCCAATTGGAGGCTCAGCTAAAACACCAACGTTTGGCTGCCCAGCAGGTGGGGAGCTGTTGGTCATCCAGCAGTCAGCAACTGCTCTGCTCACCACATGCATCACAACCTGGGAAATGAAGTTATCCCTCGCTTACACCATTTCTCAAACAGTGCCAGCTGCAGATTAAGCCATCAAACAATGCTGCTGCCACTGTGCATGTTTGTTATTTTGAAACAGGCTTAAAGCAAAGATTTGTTCTAGATTGCCTTTTTGTTCCCCATGTACTTTAGAAAGGTTTAGTTTGTTTCCATTTTAAAAGAAGGCTGAAAAGCACCCATCTCCAGGTAAGGTCCTCAGTGTTCTATGTAGTGGAAAACTGCCCTKSAGCACAGYTGCCTTGRGAATACAACTGCATTTCATGCTTCAATCAAATKGAATCTTTTGATTTTRTTTTGTCTTAGTTGTCTGAGTTAAGCCCATTGATAATTTTATTTAAATATATGTAGATATATATATGTATTTATACATAAATGTATGCAATTAAAATTAGGAAACCCACTGCTGTGTTGGTATTTCACATACATTATTAAGAACTGTGCTTTTTCCCAACTTATTCCTTTTTCATTTCATCTTCCCTGACAAAAAAACCCATTAGTAGTGAACGAGTGCTTCTGATTTGTGGGCATTACTGCAATATAGTGCTGGAATTTAAATTGAATACAGAGATAACTACAGTAACATGGAAAAAATGCTAGATTAGTTGACATTTTAGAAGAGCCTACTGATACAATCCCTTCACAAAGGGCTCTCCAGATTAAATGTGCCTTTTCAACAGTTACAGCACAGGAGGTCACTGGGTAAGGTAAGGGATTTTGAACCTGATTTTTTTAAGCAGGCTGTAAATTGRATTTGCATTTAAAAGAATGTGTTTTAAAATTGCATTCTCAGTGGTGAAGCAAAATGATACAGTCTGTTTTTCTCTGTAACTGGCAGGATCTCAGTGCAGGAAACTCTAAATTTAGMAATGCTAATAGTAAACTGTGTTGATGATGATGTACCAATTACTGACATAGATGTATGCACATGGTCAAAACCAAATATAGATGGATATGTTTTAAAGTTTTTTTAACATTTCTGATTAATCTGAGACAAAGCAATCCATAAGGGTTTTTTTAAAGTAAAATGTGCAGTGAAATTAACATAAGCCAAGGATTTTAAAGTTGCTATAAAGGAAAATTTCTGGCTGTGTATTCTAAGCAGATTTGTGGCTCTGGACGTCAAGGAGCCTATTCTTCAATCCTCTACAATTTGAGCTAAAATCCTACCAGAGCCCTTTATCTCTCAATACTGACTAGAGACAATGTTTGTGTTGCAAAATCTGAAAATACTAATTATCCCTTTATTCCATTTTCTTTCCAAATTGCATAGAAACGGTTGGAACAGCAGAAGCAGATCCCTGCAGGAGGTGTGGTCCCTGCAGCCACCACAACCAGCAGCCCTGCAACCACAGTCTCCACACCACAGAAAGTTGTGGTGGGCCCTTTGACAGGCCCTGTCCCCACGGGAACCAAAGTAGTGCTTACCACTAAAGTGGGGTCTCCAGCTACAGTAACATTCCAACAGAACAAGAATTTCCATCAGACTTTTGCTACTTGGGTTAAACAAGGCCAATCTTCAACAGGTAAGGAGCCATTTGTCATGGAAGGAACGTGTGCTGGAGTTCATCCTGTGTGTGCATCACATCCTATAGACACATCACATCTCCTCCAAATATGCAGCATTATTATTACATTTCTGGTTATCTTTGCTCTTAACTCTTGCTATRCCAGGAGGACATTTCTGAGATTATAGCTATCTAGTTTTCCCTCGTTCTGACCTGCTAGGAAGTCTCATTTCTGACCTGTCTCATTAATTCCTGGCAGTTATTGTACTAGTAATCATTCATGAAAGCATTCTATGGTGTAACATACCATTTCCAGCMAAGAATCTTTACCAAAGAAAGCATGACACATTCAAAACCACATCTAAAAGTAATCCTGTAATTTGCTGTTTCATACTTGAAAAAAACAATCATTTCATGGACTAATTACTCTGCTCTAAACCTGCCTGTTCTGTGTGCCTCAATAGCCACTAGCACAGCTGCCACCTCAGCCACAACCATTGCCAGCACAGGGCAGACCTTCCAGCTCTCAGGCAGCCCAGTAACGATGGCAGGGAAAGTGATAACTAAGCTGCCACTCCCTGCAAACAGCAAGATTGTTGCCGTCAATGTGCCATCAACTCAAGGAGGTAGGGCAAAGGGAACTGAATAAAAATTCTATTCCAGCTTGCTGTTTAATTCTCCTTTGACACTATTTTCCCAGTGAAGTAAACTGTGACTTGAAAGGGGAAAARTATTTTAGATATGTAAATACAAGTTTCCGCAGCTTGTTCCCCCCTGTGTTGCATATTTGTGTCTGTAAGGGGAAAAATGCAAGTTTTTTGCCTATAAATGATTCTGCATTTCCTAGCACAAAATTAGGAGCTTTATTTTGAACAATGTGGAATGAAGCATGTTTTTTTTTGTTATCTAAATCAACAAAGCAACTTTCTTCACAAAAATATTAATGCCTACAGCTGCTCCTCACTGATGAGCAGGAGTTTGGTTCCTGACTAAGATTAGCATTTTTGATTCTTGCCTYAACAAGAGGACTTAATATTWTGAGATTTGTGAATGTATATTGAASAGAAAARCTCAATTCYCTGTCTCCATTATATTTAGCATCTGAGCAAATCATGAAGGCTGTAGATTTTGTATTGAAATTTCTTAGATGACAGGAGAAGCATTGCCCATTTTCTTCAGCACCAGAGGCTTCTAGGTGAAARGTGTTTAAACTGCTCTCCTACATTTGAAATTAATCAGATTATAGCTTTTAATGGTTGTATAACACTAATTTGTGGCACCCTRTCAGTGCAAGGATTTCTTTGCAGTTACCATCAAACTGATCTTTGTGAAGATTCATACTTTCCTTAATCTTTTCTAAAATACCTGTTYCTTAACTTAAAATGTAGTTGGACTATGGACAAAGTATAATGCTGCTTCTTTTTACAATATGACAAAGGCTCAAAGGTGTTCTAGAAACCTGGAGACTTGAGTTCTAAATGCTACCCTGGAGTGCATTTACTTCTGTTGCTGGCCATTATGTCATTAATGAATTCTCAATTTTTCTTTAATTAGGTGTGGTTCAAGTTCAGCAAAAGGTATTGGGTATCATTCCATCAACTACAGGTGCAAGTCAAACCTTTACTTCATTCCAGCCAAGGACAGCAACTGTAACCATWAGGCCAAACACCACAGGGACATTAGGAACAACAAGCACTTCACAAGTAAGATGTTTTTCTAGTTATTTAACTCTAAACAATGTGGGTGCATAGGTTTTAAGTTTTTGGCAGATTTAGAAGTTCTGTCTAATCACTTWTCAATGTTTTTGCCTCATCTCAGCAATGGTGTGTATGGATTCTTTATTCCAAAAAGGTACAACAATTCCCTCCAGCTGGGAAAATTAAAACACATTAAGAAAAAAATTCAGGGCACATTCCAGGTGGTTTTTTTTCCCAAGTTTACACGTGGTCTCCTCTCTGGTGTGCACAGGTAGTGCAGGGGACACCGCTCCGCCCCGGGATGACGGTGATCCGGACACCACTGCAGCAGTCAACCCTTGGCAAGACCATCATTCGAACACCTGTAGTGGTGCAACAAGGTATTCTGCCAGCCAGTAGGTTCACTTTAATATTTAAATTCCCAGTGTAAAATCCATGGTTTGTTTCTTCATTGATTCCTTGTGTATCATTGTGTCCCAATGCAAAAATCCCTCGTTTTGATGCTTGACTTTTAATTAATGCCTTTGTCGGTTTTTGGATGTGTTGGTTGGAGGCTTTGTCAGTGTTGTTCATCACTGACACTGGGAAATTTTGTACTTAAAATTAAGACCATTGATTTGGGGGAGAAAAAACAACTGAAAACCCCTAAAAACATACAGAATAATTGTGCATTTATAAAGTCTCTATTTTTGTAGTWTTTTTCTTAAGCAGAAGCTGAATGTTTGAAGCACTCCATATGCATGCAACCTTTGTTAAAATAGAAAACATTTTGCAGACATTTTTCAGTCGATCACACAAATGGTTTGTAAAGAAAATTTATGTGCAAACTRTTTGATTCACCTGTCTGTTCACCATCACACCCCAGTGCAAGTTGTGACTCAGASATTTGCTGTGCTTATGGTTAAAAGGCTGAAAATGTGTTTCTTAGCTCAAATTATTCTTTTACAGGTCAGACCCAGCAGGTKGTGACTCAGATAATCAGGGGTCAGCCTGTCTCCACTGCAGTTTCRAGTACCAGCACAGCTTCTTCCAGCACTGGGCAGAAAACCATCACAAGTTCTGCAACAGCCCCACAACAAGTGCAGCCCCAGACCCCAGCACCACCCCCTCGCCCTCAGCAGGGCCAGGTGAAGCTGACAATGGCCCAGCTCACACAGCTCACACAAGGACAGGTAAAAAAAAAAACACTGGGCAACCCTGGGGGTGGAAATGGGATAACAGCCATCCAGCCTTTGGAGTTCAGTCAGTGCCTTTGACCTCAGATTTATTCTGGCTTCATTTAGGATGACCATTGGTATAATTACAGACTGAAAGATGCTTAAATAATGAATRAATACAATAARTAAATACAAATGAAGYMGTTTTAATAGTRAAGTTTTRACTCTCACTTCCTGTTGTRTTTCCCAGTAAKGCAACTGCTATCAGRARTGTTCAGCAGTATGGGAAAAAGTCTTTAATAGCARTAAAGGGACATATTTATTCTGTATGGTCTGTTTTGTAGACATTCAGATCATAATGTTGGTTCCCTGTATTCTGATTTGATGTGAAGATTGAGTTTTAATTCATACTATCCAGAATCTCAGAGGAAAAGTTTGCAATATCTGTAAGCAGAGAAGGAAAAAGTTCTAACAACTTCTGCTCAGATCATGAAGGTCTGTTGGCAAAAAAAAAAGTTTAGAGTCAATCTTCGAGTGAAAATGCATTTCTGTGAGTTACCACAGTATTCTTCAAATTATAAATAATACATGTAAATGATTGCAATGTACAGACTGCTTATTGCCAGGTAAGGTGTTTTTTTTAGGTGGAGCAATGCTTGGAGTTGAAGCTGAAGGGGAGGGTAGGTTTAGATATTGGGAGGAAATTCTTCCTTGTGAGGCCCTGGCACAGGGTGCCCATAGAAGCTGTGGCTGCTCCATCCCTGGAAGTCTCCAGGGCCGGGTTGGATGGGGCTTGGAGCAACCTGGGACAGTGGAAGGTGTGGGTGGAACTGGGTGAGCTTTTTAAGGTCCCTCTCAACCCAAACCATTCTATGATTCTATGAGATTCTACACCAAAGACTCAAGAGTTTTTATTCTKTGCTGTGGGTTCACAAAATGTGTAACGCCCACCCAGTCATCTGTTGGCGATAGAATTATTGAAASAGTCCTTGAGTGTTTTGTGATCTCAGATGCTAGTTTTGGATCTTAGGAATATGGTACATGGTAAAAATACTGAATTCTGAAATCTAAACCCCTGATTGTTCTGATTTTCAKCAAAGTCTSTCAAAKAATTATGTCATTAATACTTAYCAATATTGACTTTTTTTYAGGGTGGCAGTCAAGGYTTAACTGTGGTAATTCAGGGACAAGGTCAAACTACTGGTCAGTTACAATTAATCCCTCAGGGTGTGACTGTAATACCTGGCCCAGGACAGCAGCTGATGCAAGCAGCTATGCCAAATGGTACAATTCAGAGATTTCTGTTCACCCCACTRCCAGCAGCTGCTACCACAGCTAGCACAACTACAACCACCGTTTCTACTTCAACCTCGGGTAAGCATTGTTCTGTTCAGCAGAAAAAAGCTTCCATTTCAATTACATGGGAATATTTATGCAGCTGGAGGTGGCCTGTTACACAGAGTCTGGTTGGGTTCCTGCATGGAGCTCTGCAGAGGGTTTGGATTAGTGAGGCTCATGGCCGTGCCATTTGCAATTAATGGAATCCTCGTTTGTGTCGTTTGCAGCTGCAGGGGAGCAGAAGCCAGCTCTGCAGGCACCACCGGCCCCAACTGTGCCCCAGGGCCAGGGGCAGCCCCAGGGCCAGCCYGGCTCAGCCCCAGCCCAGCCTGCAGGGGCTCAGCCCCAGCCCGAGGCCCCGAGCCAGCCCGAAGTGCCCAGTGACGCCGCGGTGCCCCCCGAAGCTCAGCCGTCCAAGTCTCCAGCTCAGTCTCCAGCGCAGCCCCCGGGGCTCTCTCCAGTTCCAGCCCCGATGCCGCCACAGCCTGCGGTGCTGCCCCCCGGCCAGTGCCAGCCCCAGCCTCAGCATCCAGCTCAGGTGACACCCCACCCCACAGCCCAGTCCCACACGGCCCCATGCTCCCATAAACATTCCAGCTGTGCTGCAGCACACGGCCCCATGCTCCCATAAACATTCCAGCTGTGCTGCAGCAATCACAGCCTCAGGCTCACATCTCGGGCTCAGTCCTTGCGAGTCCTCCCAGTTTAAATCGGGTTTCTGTGCAGTGTCCAGCTCATCCTCAGCTGCAGCTTCAGCAGCCTCCAACAAAACTCATTGGAGTGCCTCAGCTTCAGCAGCAAATGGAAAACCTCTCTGAGCTGTAGCCCCGTGTTGGGGCTCAGATCTGAGACCAGCAGGGCAAAGCGCCCCAGATGGAGCTCCAGTTCCCCCTGAGATCCAGCACAGCAGCCCTTTGCAGGCTCAGCAGATTGCTGGTGTGGTGACAGTGCAAGTAGCTAGAGTTCAGGAGCAGCTGCACAGAGTTCAGCAGCTCAGGGAGCAGCAGCAGAAGAAAAAGCAGCAACAGATAGAAATTAAACGTGAGCGCAGCCTTYAGGCTTCTAATCAAGGTGACATTATCCAGAAACAGGTAAAGTTAGCAGAAGGAAATTAACACTTAATGAATGGGAGAAATCTAATTTGAAATGCCTGTTCTTGTTAACAGTGTTAATACATTTGATAGGCAGTTAATTTGATTCTTTCAAAGATGGTACCACTTTGAAAGCAAAAGATGTTGCTTTTGGCAATTTAATGACATATTCCAAGTTAATTCAGCACATCAAGTCACTTCTACCCTGTTTGCATTCCTCTGTCACCTTGATTCAACTTGCTACTACCTGCTGGGACAAATGCATCTCTGTTCTCAGCTCAGGAAAGATAGGTCAGAGCTAGGAGAGTTGATGGATAGAGTACACGTGCAGTACTCTGATTACCTGAAAACTGAGGTTCCAAAGAGGTATCTGAATGTAATGCTGTTGGATGGCTGTGGGGCTTTAAAAAAAATACAATATTTCCAAAATAAAACAACCAGTCACTGAGGAAATGCAGTTCAATTTACATTTAGTCCCTGGGTTTAAACTTCACGTAAGCAAAATATCCTGCTCTGCGGGGTGGTGATGTTCATTTTCAAATTCTTTTTCAATTTTCTGATAATTGTTTTAAACAAGCACTGCTCCCCTGATAAAAAAATCAGCTTTATTTGGTCAGTCAGTGAAATGAATGACACTTCTTTAACTTAGGAAATGTCCTGGTTCTCCCCATAATACTGTGAAATACTGGTTAAAGTTTTCATCTTTTATTTTGAATTCTGCGTCATCCTACAGGTGGTTATGAAGCAGAATGCTGTCATAGAACATTTGAAACAGAAGAAGACACTGACTCCAGCTGAGAGGGAAGAAAATCAGAGGTGAATGTGCATTACAGTGCATCTATAGCTGTCAATTTTTTTATTTATTACATCTTAATTCTATCGTAATGAAATGCTGGTTTGTAAAAACCTGTCTAAAGAAGTGTTGCTGTTCTAAATTGGTTAGAGTAACACTCAGAAGTAACTTTCATAATGATTTTTAATTGAATCTTGTATAATCTCAATTTTATTCTGATTATATGCTTTCTGAGTAATCCATGTCGTGTTTGAAGCTGGCCACGGTTTTCAAACTCAAGTAAAAGACATCCTTAAAGGAGCACAGGATGGAGATTTAATGGTTCTGCTGTAAAAAAAGCCTGGATTTTGTTTGTCCTTTATCATGGCCATGTGTTTCCATTCTTGTCCCTGCACATCCCACTCTGCAGAAGGAGCTGAAGAGTTGGAAGACAGATTGACAAACTGAGAGATTTTATGCTTGAAGCTGCTAAACAGAAATTTGCAGTGTTTGTCATTTGTCTTGAGATTATTTTGACTCCTTTTCACACATGCAGTKGCTCCAATTAGATAATCACAAGTGTGTGTCAGATACTAAGAAAAAGAAGAGTGTGTTTTATGAAATTTCGATCATCAAATCACAAGCTCAGTTGATTACAACACTATCCCTGGGTGCCACTCCTTTACTGTTCACAGTTGCATAAAGAAAAAGATGTATTGGATGTGCTCTTCATTTCATGGTGTCAGACAGTGAAATAGGTGTTTGAACTGATAAAAGTCCAATTTCTGAGAATGACGAAAAAATAGTTCTAACTAGCTTGGTTCATGATGCAGCTGCCTTGCCATCTCACTGATTTATTCTCCAAAAATCTGATTTGGAGATATTAAGTCGGTGAAAAAAAAAGAGACTAAACCAAGTAGATACAGTGCAGGTATAAAGAGCAAACTAAACAAAATTGTATGGCCCTACAGCTGTCTACCTACATGTTACATTTGTCATCAAAATCCAGCTGTCTGTCAAAGGACAAAATGTCTGAAAYCAGATTTACCAGCAGCTGCTTGTCCTGGCCATTGCTATTCTGCTGTTTCCTCTCAGCTCAATGGGAGTTGTTTTTCACGGTCACTCTGGCAACGGGAAGCATTTGGTTTTCTAGTGGTTTTGAAAAAGAATGGGGAAGGGAAGAGTAAATTCAGAGGAGCCAAAATACATTCATTTTCTAATTGAAATATAAAGGAAAATAAATGAAAGTTGCAGAACAAGTGARCAGGAAAATAGATTTTATAGTTGAATGTACAACAAGCAGATGAAAAACTAATCTTGAGCTGTCATTAGTGGAAAAATTTGGAACTGTTTATAGTGAATTCTATACAGTGAAAAGTATTTGTCAGTCCTTATGGCAAAACACAAAATCTTGGTAATATTTGATGGTCACTGAAGCATAGAAATGTCTGTTTTAGAAGAAGCTACCGGCTTCCAACTCATTTTCATCCTACATCAGAATAAAAATCCAGCTCTTTCAAGCAAATCTTGGAAACTGAATTGAGTGAAAATGTCTCTCATCCTACTAAAGCCAAAGCTTTGTTGGAATCGTATGGGGGAGGGGAGGAACAATTAGTACTCAGATCATTTAAGTGAAATTGGGACTGGCCCTCTTGAGCCTAACAAGGGACTTGATCTCTCCCAGCAGAGTTTTGGTAAATAAGCAGGAGTGGAAGCACTGAGTGCTGCTAAATTTACCTTGTGCATCTTAGGAAATATAATAATGACCTTGCAGCGACTGGAGAATTGATTCTGCATTCTCAGCTGGGAATAAACAGGCAGCTCAGCACAATGTCCTTTTCCTTTATTTCTTCCCCAGAATGATTGTGTGCAACCAAGTGATGAAATACATTCTGGATAAGATAGACAAAGAAGAAAAACAGGCAGCTAAGAAACGGAAACGAGAGGAGAGCGTGGAGCAGAAGCGGAGCAAACAGAACGCCACCAAGCTCTCAGCTTTGCTTTTCAAGCATAAAGAGCAGCTGAAAGCTGAAATACTGAAAAAAAGAGCACTTCTGGACAAAGATYTGCAAATTGAAGTGCAGGTAAGGACAGAGTCTCAAAGACTAATTTGATGTTAAGCTGGGGATTTTTAATTTCTGTGTTAATCTTTGTTGTCTGTTTGCTCATGAGATTTTRAGGAAATTTACAGGAAGAAGCTGTGGTTGTGGATCTCTGCGAAGGTACTCTGTGTCCTTTGGGGGCCTCTTGGTTTTCTTGTGGACTGAAATTACCTTCTTYCATGAAATACCTTCTGATAAGTTACAGCTAGGGGGCCATAGTAGCCCAAGAGTGTCATCCCTTAATATTATGTGAACTGTAGGTTTGAGAACATGAAAGAAATGCATATTGAAATGGATTTATTTATTTTCTTTTGGTTAAAMATGGGGATTTTTGCCTTGATTGTAACCCTGTCTTGCAACAATCATATGAAGTCCCTCTCTCTCTATTTATTCATTTAATACACTTCAGGAGGAGCTAAAGAAAGACTTGACTAAAATTAAGAAAGAGAAAGAAAGGGCCCAGGCAGCAGCTGCTGCAGCAGCAGCCGCAGCTGCCGCCGCCGCCGCCGCTGCTCCGCCACCACCGCCACCAGTGCCACCAGCACCGCCACAGCCACCCGCAGCCAGCGTCACCTCCTCCTCCTCCACCACTGTCCCCGTGCCAGTCTCCTCCCAGAAGAGGAAACGAGAGGAGGAGAAGGATTCCTCAGCTTCCAAGTCCAAGAAAAAGAAAATGATTTCTACTACCTCAAAGGAAACGAAGAAGGACACAAAGCTTTACTGCATCTGTAAAACGCCTTACGACGAGTCCAAGTGAGTARCGATGTCACAGCTCCTCCTGCATGTCCTTAGCCTTAGGTTCAGTGTCAGCTCTTAGTGCCAGCTAGTGCTAGAAGTGGAGATAGTGGCAGGTTATTGCAGTGATCACTGAGGTGCAGAGARTAAAGKCTCTATTTTCCACTAGCAGTTAGAAATATTAACATACTCGGTTGATACTGTTCCTGTGCGTGGTTTATATTTTACTCGTTTGCATGTCTCCATTGTGTGACCTTCCTGTCTCACATGCACATACTCTTTTCTTTTTTTCCCTTCGCTCTGTTACTTTCTTTTGCTGTTTTGCCTCTGCCTCAGAAGCAAGTGACTATTTGGTTTGAGCAATTTCTTGTGAATAAGTAGTTAATGTTCTTCAGAAATAGCTTTGGTACCATCTTCCAATAAATGACTTCTTTTGGTAAGGCAGTACCTGGTAAAGGGGGCTCCAAGTCGCTGGACTGCAGTTCACTTTGGCCAATGTTTCTGGGAGAARTGGTTTCCATGTGTTATTATTTGCATTCCAGGGTTGATAAAAATGAATGTTTAAGCATTTGACAAAGTGAAAACTGCAGTTCTCTGTAGTTTGATTCTGACTGTGAATGAGGAAAAGTATTAATGCTACACACAGAGCTTGTGAAGGAATGGTGGAAGTGGTGAAGTGGAGGATCAGTGGATTCCAGGGGATGGTGTTGCACATTCCTGCTTAAGCTAGAGGTGAMTAGCAGCAGTGGTTAGTGATGGTAAACATCTGAGAGCGGTGTAGAGATTTGTGTACAATAAATGTGACTTCAGACCAATTCCAAGTAAGTGACAATATCCAAAAGCATGAACTGGTGCCATTTGCTGGTGCTTTAAGGCCGATAACAAAGAAATCATGGATCTGGAGTGCTTTCACTCCATGGGTCATGGTTCTTCATTCTAAGGTTAGGGCCMGGACTAGGGAACCTCTTGAGGTTCCTTCTAGTCTTTTTTGGGTTTTAWTATTTTTTTCTTTTTAACAAAGTTGAGTTCTTGGAGGTTTTTTCCACCTTGGTTTTGAGTAGCTCTGGCCATTGCACCGTTGCTTCGATGTGGGAAATGAGGCTGCTCCCTGGACTGACAGTGCTGCAGGAAGAGCARAATGATGCCCTGGCTGTTGTGTCACTGTCACCTCTGAGGGATGTCCCCAGCCTCACTTAAYTTTGTGTCAGTTTTTCTGTCACCCAGTGCACTTAGGAGGGACTGTGTTCTCTGGCTGTGATACCAGAGGTCTCTGTGTTACTGCATCTGGACTTAGGGAGTGATTTGATTGTCAGACTAACTCTTTGTGTTGACTCTCATGGTCACAGAATGAATTTTGGTAGCTTGAATTGAGAACTGTGCTTCAGCACACTGAATAAAACTTCAAGAAAATGGAATATTAATAACTCAGTAGTATCCTTTGCAATATGATTGAGCTCTGCTGCTTTGCTTTTTTGAATTTGAAATCCGATGTTCCTACAAATGATGACTGTACTGTTGAAGTACATAATYCTATCTCTGTTTGGAAAGGAATTAGTCACATATAAAACAGTTTYGTGAGAATTTTTCTTTAATTTTTCATGTATATGTAGGCATTGRATCGTCCTCTTTGTACTGGTGTCTCTTTTCTACTTCAGAAAAGATAGGTGTGCTACTTGAAAAGCCAACTCGTGGTATTTTATGAATACCCTGTGGGGGTTTTTTTATTTAGTAAAACCTTATAAGCTGTTTTTGTTTGTATTTTATTGCAAATCTCTTATGTTTAGTTCTCATTCGTGATACTCCAGGGTTACAGGGATTTGCTGATACTGTTTTCAAGGAGATCTTTCTAAGATTCCTACTTAGATTCCARCTTATTTGTTAAATGTGGGACCTGTTCCACATTCCAGTGGCAAGGTTTAGCATCTACAGCTGGATCCAAATGTGCTTCCACATCCCCAGGAGCAGACACAGCCCCTCTGGGGAAGGGGGCACAGGCTGAGTTGCTGATAGTTGTCAGAATCTACATCTATCCATTCTTTATGGAAATTGAGTTGTGTGATATTTATTTTAGGATCTACCTGACTAAAAAAGAAGAGAAAAAGGCAGGATCTGAGTGTCCAGGAGTGTGCAGAGGACATCAGAGATGCTTCTTGTGAAACATGGGGGAGCTACTGCCCTGTTGGTGCTGTGGTGTCTCCAGGGTGTTGCTGACAGGGTGGCAGGAATTCCTACAGCAACAGCTGGCAGGGGGTTGTGGGTTCCAAAATCCAGGAGGATTTTGAGGATTTTGAGGTTCTGAGTCTGCTTGCTTTTGCTCAGGCAGAGAGAATGGATGTGAGCGTCACCCATCTGGTTGTCCCTGGTCATAGGTGTGTTCTGAGAGATCCATACACGAGTTACAAACATCCTGGCATAATATTTTACAGTTTTGTCACATCATTCTGTGCAAGGTCCCATTGCCATGATTCTGTCCCTGGTTCCCTTCACTTTGTGTCATACCATACCTGGTTCTGTCACACRGCTGTGTCTGAGAGGAGACATTATTCACTCAAAATTCCACTTTGTCGCAGTTTTAAGTAGTTTATTACCAGTTTCTCAGTGCACACCCCCTCAAAAAAAAAAAACCAACCAAAAAACACCAAGACTTAAAATTGACAACCATGCCCTGACCCCATTTTCCTTCGTATCATGTTACACCAAGATGTACCTACACACTGCTGGTTGCATGTTCTTGTAGTGTACTCGTAACTCCTAGTTGGTGTTTGCGCTTTGCTTTTGTTTTTTAAATTAACTGAGACCTACATTTTCAAACCTTAAGGAAATGTTTCAGTGGCTTTTGAGCTGCAATTTTGAAAATGTAAACCTTTTTCTTTGGCCTTGTCTTTTTGTGCCTTTGACAGTTTTTCACACACACGTTGAAGACAGTAGATTTTTAGCCCATGGTTTTGTCAAAGTCTGGTTGTATATTAATATGTACATATTAATACATGTGCATTTTGATAAATTGTCAGTTTAAAATTGACCCAAGTGACCTTACTGCCARTCTAGCTGCAGCATGAGATGTTAGTTTGTAAGGATAGGGAGCAGGGAAACCAAGACAGAAARTAGCCCAGCAGCAAGTGCATCAGACAGAAATGCAGGGAAAAGTGCCATGCCATTTGAAATGACAATTACATTGTCATTTTCATTGTGAACACTTTTAGGTTCTATATTGGCTGTGATCTTTGTACTAACTGGTATCATGGAGAATGTGTTGGCATCACAGAAAAGGAGGCTAAGAAAATGGATGTGTACATCTGTAATGAGTGTAAACGGGCACAAGAGGGCAGCAGTGAGGAGTTGTACTGTATCTGCAGAACACCTTATGATGAGTCGCAGTGAGTTCGGATAAGAACCTCTTATTCCATGTCTAGGTAGCAAATCTGCTCTGACTGTGCTTTCCTGTTCCTTGCAAAGAGAAAAAAAAAAAAGAAAAAATATTATTCTGCATATATTGTATTCATTCGAAATACAAATTGCTTTTCAGTAATTGTCTCCCCCTCCTGAATGTTTGTGTTCAGTAAATGTTTAGGAAAAGTGGAGTTCCTCAGGGTGGTCAAAAATGTATTGTGGTTTTTATTTTTGACAACAAACTACCAAAACGCCATGTACTTTAAATTGGGATTCCTTTTCTTTTTTTCATTTTATGTTCTTTAACAGGGGATGGTTAGAAAGACTAAAAGACAAATGCTATTTTTAGTGGATTCTTTTTGTGCTTTAATCTGATCTGGCTGGAGAGCATAATTTTAGTATGGGGGTATATGGTTGGTATATGATTATATRTATGTGAATTACATATTTTTACTTTTACTGTAAGGCTTTGTGTCATAGAATATTCCCTCTGTATTCAATTACAAGAYTGAAGCTTCCATATGAAAAGTGTTTGTACAGATTGAAACAAGCCCTAGTTGTAGTCCAGTTTGTGCAAAATGCATCTTGAATTGGTTTGGATACTGGCTGGGTGAGACTCGTGGCTTTACACTGTTCCTTTCATCTCTAAAGCAGAGGAATGATTTTTTGAAATCTCTTGCAAGGGTAATATTTAGGAACATGTTTTGAAATGGTTTGTAAATACAGAAGCACTTGGAGTAGAATTTGTCACTGAAATCTGTTATTACCTGCTGTATTTAATCATGCCAAGTATCTGCTTGTGTGCAGGGCATGGCAGGTGGATGTGTGTAAATGTAACCTGGCCATGAASGAGGTGAAGGCACTGACATTTGGTTTGGCTCTTGCAGATTTTACATTGGCTGTGACCGATGTCAGAACTGGTACCACGGGCGCTGCGTGGGCATCCTGCAGAGCGAGGCAGATCTCATTGATGAGTACGTGTGTCCACAGTGCCAGTCCACAGAGGATGCCATGACTGTGCTCAGTCCACTCACAGACAAAGACTACGAAGGCTTGAGGAGAGTTCTGCGCTCCTTGCAGGTGAGGAGAAAGGATTGCAGCACCAGGGAGTGGGATGGACCCATGGATCTGGGAGGAGGCTGTGATTTCTCTTTAGCAGCTCTGAGATTTGAGGGAACAGCAAAGCTTTGCCCCTGTGTCAGCTGCAAACTTGTTTGACATTATTGTGCTGAGGATTATTTACAGTAATTAGTAAATCACTGCTCCTGAGTCGTGAGACTAAACAATCCCTTCAGAAAGGCTTTTAAAGGAAGCAGATTTAGAATCCCAAAAGGCAGAGTGGGGGCCCAGCTGCACAGTGGAAGGTGCAGTGTTCTGTTTTCAGTTTTGACCTACACTTTGGTACTTTGAGAGTTACCAGATTTCAGAAATGTTCTCCCAGGGGATCATTATCAGCATGGAAATGATGGCATTCTGATAATAAGAACTATGTCACTGTCTGATACTGTATACTTCTGGTKTGTCTGTCACTCCCAAATAGGCTTTTTCTGCTACAGCTATAAAGAATTTTTCAGAATTCTGGTAAAATTCTTAAAATTGTGGTAACAGAAATCTTGTAAGTAATATTTTGCATTGTGCTACATTTTRCATACATTTATTGAAACATATTAATTTCAGAGGACTTGAAAGCACTCTCAGTAAATCCATTCCATACTTTTCCATGCAGCCTGCTCAGCACAGCATCCTGTTATGTCTGAATCTCACAGTTTCCTGTTTTCAAGCCCAACTACTGGGTCACTGACATTTAAAACTTTAYCCAGTCATCAGATGAGAACTGGTTACTTTTTCATACAATGCTGCCCTTTTTCCTGAAATTCAACTCCAGACCCCAACAGATAATAGGATGAAAATATTTACCTATTAAGAGTGCCTAATTTAATTTTATGTTTGAATTCTCTCCTGTTTCCCTGCCAGGCTCACAAGATGGCATGGCCATTCCTAGAACCAGTAGATCCCAACGATGCACCAGATTATTATGGTGTCATCAAAGAACCGATGGGTAAGTGTTGGTGACAACAGGCTGAGGGAGTGCCTTTGGGCTTTGGAATGGCAAATTRATTTCCTGCTGACCAGTTCTCAGCTTTATTTTGTAAAATACAGAGGTTAGGCAGGTGAAACAATGATTTTTTACTGATATATTTTGGAATTAGTGAGGGCTAATTTATCAACTTCTGGGCTGATTCCTTCACCCTAAATACTGCCAGTGTTACAGATGAAACATGGAAGYTGATGCAGCAATAGGATAGAACTCATGTTTTTAAATTTCTTTATTTAAAAAGGACATTTTGCATGACCTTGCACTTGAAATCTTCCATCTGTGCCATGTATAATGTACATGTGCCCATGAGAATTGATGGTTCATTCAAAGCAAGTCAGGAATTTAAAAAATAATCAGGAGGTGATGGCTGTTACAAGTAGACATGGTACCTGAATCCTGATTGCCTGACCTTCTTTGTCCTTCACTTCTTCAGAAAAAGCAGGGAGTTCCTTGCAAGAGTTTTCCCTGGTCACTCTGATACTTGCATTTTATTGAATTTAACTGCACACAACATATTCACACCTAAGTGTCTATTCTGAGGGAATCCTGCTGTCCCCAGTCATGGCCAGCATTCCTGGAAAAGCACCTGACCTGAAAGTGTTCTGTTTAGGATGAAAATGTCTCATTTAAATAACCTTTGGTTTCTTTAAAGACCTTGCCACCATGGAAGAAAGAATCCTGAAGCGCTACTACAAAAAGGTCACGGAGTTTGTGGCAGACATGACCAAAATTTTTGATAACTGCCGTTACTACAATCCAAGTGACTCCCCTTTTTATCAGTGTGCAGAAGTTCTCGAGTCTTTCTTTGTACAGAAACTAAAAGGATTTAAAGCAAGCAGGTAAGCTGGAGTGTTCCTAACCACACATGTTGTGTTGTCCTCTGAAATCTCCTTTCTGAGCTTATCTTGCTTTCATGCAGGGATTTGCTGCTCCATGCACTTTCCTGGAAAATTTTGTTGAAATTAAGGCTTAAATATGATTTTGTGGAGGTTACTTTGGGGTGTTTATTCAAAAGGAGTTGTTAAAARTTTGGGTGGTATCATAAATTTGCAAAATTTGAATGATACTTCAGCTCATTGCTGCAGAAAACTTATTAATTTCTGATCAGGACAAATACTTTGAGTTCTGCTRATTTTCTACTTGCAGTAAACACTTCTGATGCTAATAAATGACAATCCTGCTGTGAAGCTGATAATCCACTGGAAGAAATTAAAATACTTTAGTGTTACTCCTCTCATCTTTTTATAACTTACCACCTTTGAAACAGAGGGAGTAAGTAAGATTTAAAGTAGAGTACAGAAAATGAAACATAATTAAAAATTTACCTTTTAAAATTAAACTTTCTTTTTAATTTTTTTTTTTCTGAGGAAGGGCTGATGGAGAGTGTTGCCCTTACATAGACATTTTTGAAAAAGAAAATGCATTTTTCTTTCCAGTTCAGTAGTGTAATAATTCTGATCAGGTRGTTTTCAACCCATGTTTCTGTCACTGCCATTAGCTGGGTCCCCAGCACACACTGATTTCATTGCTGCATCTTATTTGTTATTGTTTTTCATTTATACCATCCGTCTTCTTTCTTTTCTTGCAGATTGTGATATCTTTAGTCTGAACTTTTTAACTGGAATCAGAACTGGATGTTGGGGTCACTTTCTTTTATTGTACAATTCAATGACATTAAACTGCCCTAAAAATCCAGATCATTTGTCTAAAAAATAAATGTTGTTTTTGTTGCCAGCAGTCATGCTGGTGAACATAACTGTTAACAAAAAATTGTTCCGTTCCTCAAATACTGTACTGAGAAAAAATGAAAAGTTCATCGTGGAAACCTTGTATTTTGTTGTTTTAGTTTAAGTCACTAATAAAACTGTGAATGTCAAAGAGGAGTTTTGCTGAACTCTGCTTAGCAAAAATGTGATTTTAACATGCCTGTTCAGTTTTTTTTTTTTTTCTATTAAGTTAATCCAAAGACTTCTTGAATAAATTTAAGCAAAGTAGACCTTATTATAAATATTTACAACTAAAAATGTCTTTTTGCTTTCCCTTTGATGGACTACTATTATGTAAATACGTGAGTAAAACTGATTTCAGGCATTTTGGAATATTTCAGTGACACACTGCATTTTACAAGTACTGCAATATTTGTATTCTGGAGGAGAAAATGGGCTTAAAATTCAGAGTGAGAATTATTTTAAGCATTCTTTTTTTCTGAAGGGGATAAATAATAAATGAAAGCAACATGATGGTAATTCCCTCATTGTGATTTATTTTTGGCAACACCTTGCAGCAACTGTGTTCTCCAAATTGAAGGGTGCTTAATTCTTCACTTTCTTCTGTATTCTGCAGGTCCCATAACAACAAACTGCAGTCTACAGCTTCTTAGAGTTCAGCGTGTTAACCAAACACACAAGCAAGGATCTGGTTGTCTGACARTTTTTAATTAAGGAGCCAGATGTTTTTAGTCAGGTTATCCTGACAAGACTTGATGTAAACTGCGTTTTTATTGGTCACAACAGTCAAATTATATTCTTGGCTTATTTTGTCCAAAGGACAAAGAAATAAAAATCAGCAGCACCACTTTCTTGTCAAGATCAAATTGTTGTACTATTGTGGCAGAAGCAGGAAAACTTTGTTTTGTTGAAGGAGAGAGAGAAAGAGAGCAAGAAAAAAGATACAGTAAATGGGGTCACGTTTAACTCCATGGAAATGCCACGTCTGTTCTTCAGTGAAGAAGCTGGTTTAAAGTCCACACAGAAAACTTTGACTGTATTTATTTATTGTTGCAAAAAAGACGCTTTTTTATTGCTGCCCTCATTTGTCAGCTAATTATTTTTTCTTATAAAATCCAGCCCCRGTTCCATGTAATCCATTCTGTATCTTAACATGATTCCTGTAGGTAAAAGTACAAGAAGACCTCTAGATGTCTTTTCTTTCTATGAAAGGAGCTGCTATGTACACATGTGCACACACACAGGACTGGGAATCAACAAGGAGTTTTATCATTCATGGTAGATAAAAACAAGCTTGCATAAAAGTTGGGCTGAGTGGTCACGGACTACAGACTCTGTTGCCTTGAATATAACAAACAGTACAATTTGTCATTTACTCTGCACCAGACTGAACTGAGTAAAATCTATTTGAAGGTATCTTGTTTGTAAACATTTGTCAGATTCTAATTTTTTTTTTCTTTTGTATTAAAATTCAAAATATGGATGTATATGAAATGAAATAAATGGAGATCATTGTTCTCCCCACAGCCGTAGGTGTGTTTGCTGCCACGTGTGTGTGACATTGGGGGATTTGTGCAGGACTGCAGGGTTTGCAAGGAATAGGGGTGGCAATAGGGACCTGACCATGTTCCCACCCTGTTATCCTGATAAAACACTCCCATGGTGGTGCCAAGAGGTGTTTGTGAGGTGATCTGTGCCAAGTGCTCTGGGAATGTGGAGTTCCACCTGTAACTGTCCCTGGGAGCTGTCCCAGTGTTTCCTGCGGGAGCAGCACTGCCCGAGGGATGAACTGGAGCCCAACACGATCAAATTGCAGATGAGGAGGTTTTTCCTTGGCTGKGTGGGACTGATTTGCTCTGGTCCCTGTCTGTAGTTGCCAGCCCTGGTTCCTGTGCAGCTCCTCACCCACCTGACCAGCTTTTGCACTAATTCACAGTCAGCTTCTGCTCTACAGTGGTCTGGGATTTACCTGATTTATGGATAARCTCCTTTTGGGTTTAACCTCACACCTTGCTATGCAAGAACCTCCTCTGTTATTTTTCTTAAAAAGATGTTGCTACTCACCACCCTTTCTTACACTTCCAGCTCAGGTGTTCAGGTTCTTCTGGGGGGATTTTATCTACTAAAAACTCGTGTGTTTTTTTTGTACATACAAATGTTGTCATTTAACCTATCTGTGAAAATTACTAATTGTTCAGTGTGGAAACAATAATCCATTTATGCTTCTGAAAGTCAAAGAGGAGTAGTTGCATTTAGGTTATGTTGTCCTTTGACGTTTAAAAAAAAATGCTGCATATTGTAAGCATTGTGTTTTAATGCAACAAGGAAAAATCTCACCTCTAACAGCACTGGGACATATCCTGCATCTCATCCCAGCTTCTCAGCATTTCTGTACTATTTATTCATACCTAAATCCATATTGACATGATTTGAACCTTTCCTACCTGTTAGGCAATAGATTGCTGTTTTTAACAAATTGTGGCAAACTGAAGAGTACTTTTTTGTACCTTATAGGACACATCATCCTAGACAAATAAAGTAATGTGTTTGACATGGATTTGGTGGTGTTTCTAATGAAACATTTGACAATATTATTGGATGTAGGTCCTGGCTTTGCCAGATCATGTGCAACTGTAAATCGGGTTGATTAGGGAAGTCATACATGCAATTTAATGCTGCTGATTAATTATCCAACCCAAACCATTCTGTGATTCTATGAGAGCCTGTTTCAGTGTGTTCAATTTTCATTGAGCAGGTCGAGGTACTTCTCTGGATTTATTAGTGGTGATGCTTTATAGTTAAATGGTGTTACTGAAAATAAATCACTTGTGGTTAATTCCCCCCTGACCTAAGGCATAAAGTTCATAAGGTTTGTGATCTCTGCTCAGTCCTCATCCTCTTTGTATTTTATAAATTACTGCAACAGTTGTTTTGAAATGGTCATATGTTCTAAGAGATATTGATAACATGAGCTGTGCCAGTTTGATTTTCTGTGTCCTCAAATTTGAAGGAATTGTCCTCAATCTCAATTTAGTTCATGCAGAAATTAATGGAGTTGAAAGTACAGTAAGAAGTCAGGCTTACCCAAAAGCCTCGAGTAAACCCCTGGACAGATGGGATGACAACAGTTATTCCTGTACACCCGGATTTCTGTGTGGTGGCTGCAGAATTTTCACACTTACCCTTCTGAGAAGAAAATTACTCACTGTGAGGTACCAAAACTACCATGGCAGCTGTTGAACGTGAGTGTGGTTATTGCTGGGAGGGTTTTGGAATMGCAAGTGCAAGACTGGAAATCCACTGGATCTAGGAATTGTTGTTCAGGAGGTGTGTTTAGTGTGGGATGTTTAATGAGGTGTGTTTAATGTGACACCAGTCCTGCTCCTGCTCCAGCCCATCAGTGGGGCTGTGACAGACAGGGACTTGGTAACACAGAAACAGAATATGGGATAAATCRCTTTTCAGGCTGCCAGAGCAGCATCTGTGTCCCAGAGGTTTGTGTCAGTTCTTGGCACTGAACTCGGGTTTGGGATGGCTTTAGCTCTGGTGTCCTGTGCTTGTCTCCTCCCAGGCACAGTCACAGGGACATCCATGTTGGGTTTGTGCCTCCTCTTCCCTGGCTTGGATCAGGATAACAGGAATGGGGCTTGGCTGCTGCTCTGGGCAGGGGGATGCCTRGAGGAGTTACTGATTAGTCCCTGGGCTTACCCTGAAAATAGAAACAAAGAAACTGGAGATGYACATGGAACCCTTCCTCCTGTCCCTCCCAGTCACTCCGGAGCTTTGATTTGTTGCCAGAACAGTCCTTCTGCCAAATCAAAACCCCCTCAGATTCTCTAAGGAAAATTCCATCAATCCATGCTGTGCTCCATGCAAAGTCTTTCTCACAGCAAAAGTGAGACTATTTTTTAGGTGGATTCATCATTTCTGTCCTCCAGTAAGAGCCTTTTGGGTCCCAAACGGGATGTTTGCTCTTGGTATTTGGCTCCATATCAAGAAATACTTGAAGCAGCGTGGCCCATCCCATCCCCTGCTCCGTGGCTTTTCAGGGACATTAAATCAAGCTGCAGAGGTGGAACAAATGCAGTKTCAGAAATACCTTTGTTTCAAAACAGAAAATGCTTCTATAGAAGCCACTGCTCCCTGTGGCAGGTCACATGATATCACTGTATATGTGTGGTTYGAGCTGTACTGCATTTTTTACATTTTGTGATATAAATATGTATCAAATCCCCAGCCAACTTGTCAAACAAGGAGATRCCTTTGTGTAATATCATTACATAAGCGTTTTGGGTCTTCCAGAACCCAGGAGACCCAGTGAAAGCAGAACCTCATGAACATTTTATTAGTTTCTTTTACAGACTTATTACCTGCAAATGCTGACTGGAAACAACAAACATCTCAATTCCACCTCATTAAAGGTACTAAAASATTATCTTTTTGATTTAAGAAGTGCAAGTCCAAGCTTGGCAGTGTTTCTCCTGGGGAATGGCATTCAGCACAGCTCTGGGATGAGGTGTCAGTGTACCCAGGCACGCCCAGTGTGTGCAGCCCCTGCTCATTTTGCATTCCCTGCGCCRTCACTTGTGAACCCAACTGGGCATTTGTGTTGTGCAATTCTTGATTTGCTTTCAGTCAGCGTGTTCATAYACTCAAATTATTTCACTCTATTCTGTATGCTCTGTGTGAACCTCCAGCTCTGCTGGAAGAATGGTGTAATTTTCAGAAGTAGCATGGACACGGTTGAGGAGGCAAAAATAATACAAATGGTGCTTAGTGCTGTTGGTTTCYCTGAAATCGAATGCATGTGATACTTTAGGCAGAGCTGTGAAAGCACAGTGAACATCCTGTGTGGATAAAGCTGCGCTATCATCTGATGTGTTCAAGGTGAAGAGTTCAAAGTGCAGTTGTTGTGTACTGAGCGCGGAGCTGCCGGAATTTTGCGTTACGGTTACTACAGATTGTTGGGGCGCGCTGCAGCGGGGGAAGCTACAACAACCTGCAGCTACAATAACCTGTAGCTACAACAACCTGCGGCTCTGAAAGCAGCTGGAGTAAATTCCTGGCCAGTTAAGGCTGCCCAGCCTGTGCTGAGCTCCCGGGCAAGGCACCCAGCGTTTGCTGAAGCACAAGAGCCGCTGTTGGATGGCGTTTCCAGGCGGGAGCCAGGTGTGCTCTGAGGGTGATCCMGCTGCTCCCACATCCTGGACGGAGCTCCTGGAGATTTAGGGACACTTGGAGCGTGCTGCCCGCACCCTGAGGTCCCTTTTCCTGTTGAATCTCCTGGCRTAGCTGCCGCTGCTCCCCAGCCAGCCGTCCCCAGGCCGCAGGCGCCCGCGCAGGGCTGGCAGCAGCTCAGTGGGTACCTGCCAACGCTTGTGGTAGATGTGCCCCATCACGATGTACCTGCTGCCTGCAACAAGCAAACAAACACAAAACAACGGGGCTGTGAGCCACAGGGAATGAGGGGGCACTGCAAGAGCACCGGGGATGGGAATGGATGGGAAGTTGTGCCCGTGGAAACATCCAGAACGTGGGGCTTCTACAGCGGCGCCCTGAGCTCTGCAGGGACCCATGGGTGGCATGGAAATGATGATTTACTGTTGGAAAAAAGCTGGTATTTGATAAACTTGTACTTAGAAGGAAAACTGAGCTACTTAAAAAGACACCAGCTTAAGTTCCTGCTTGTATTTTTTTAAAATTTGCCGTCATTTTGGAACTGGATAAAGTYAAGAAAGGGCTACGCTGATACCTGACTTCTTCATGCAGCTGGTTCGCTAGTGACAGTTTTGAGAAACTTGGATGGAAAAAAGGCCTCCACTTTGAGTAATTACTTTTCTTCCAAATTTTCCCAACAACCCAGGATAAGCTTATTAAAGCAGGGCAGCCTAAGATTGCAGTGCATGCAGAGGAACAGCAGAATGGATTTAGCTGGAATGATTTACCGAGTTTAAAGTCTGGACACGGTTTGCTGCAGTTTAAAGTGTCCACAACGAGGATGTGAACTCGGAAGAAGGCGGCGTCAGGAGTGACATACAGGCGACTCATTTTGTACAATCCATCCACATCCACCAAGAGGGTGACCCAGTGGAYTCCATTCCCCAGGCTTTCCAGGTTATAAACAATTCCATTCACTGCTGTTTTAAGGTGGAGAAAAAAAAAAGAAAGGGTCAGATTTTATGTCATGGTGGCAGTTCAGGGTGTGTGTGAAGGGCTGTCATTTAAAATGCTCCCAAGGGAATGGCAGCAGGAATCCTTTGGCTCATGAGTGGGCAGTAAGAATTGGTTCAAATAATCACATTTATGAGGTCATGGCCTGAAGTTTTGCTGCTCTGCAAACCTTGTGCTTTACAGGTCTGAGATGTTTCTTCGTGAAGAAAGCACCGTTTTCTATCCTGATACATAAAAAGTGGAYATATTTACCTAACAGAGTAAAATTTCCAAATTTAAAACTTCCCAACGAAGCACGAAGCCAAGCTGGTAATCAAACACTGGCTTTTGAAATAAAAGGCYCCTGTCATACCAAGAGACRAGAGGTTGTGTTGGGAGCTCAGACRATCACTTGATGCTGATCTCTCCCAGTTTGTGGCTCTGGCCAGCGCTGAGCTGAGTGCAGGGATGGGAAAACATCACCATGTTAGTGGGGCTGTGACACCTGCCTGGGGGAGAACTCTGATTCAGTYATTTATCCTTTCATCTCTACAGTAAATGTAAAGAAAGGATCTGTTGCYCAGACCTTTTCCTACCTGTCTTTTCAATTTAGGAGCAGAACGAGGCTGCTGCTGGTTAAGGGCTAAAACACACAGAGGTCGGGTCACTGTGAAGCCCACAGTGGACAGGAATGCATGAGAGTGGTGAAAACCAAAGCAGGACAGCATTTGTAGAAAGCACTTCCTGAGTTCTCCATTTAGAGAAAACAGATGTCTCCTAACGTGTTTATGTTCTACAAATGGAAACATCTGTTACCACTGGGCTTGTATTTTCCTTATCTCTTAAAATACTGTGAGAAAAAGTTGGTATCTGTTTCACAACTCACAACTGAGCACAAGGCAGGGTTTCAGTCAGAAAACTCTTGTCCTTAAACAGTCTGTACAAAAATACCAGGCTGTTTCCTGCCATCTTGAGTTACATCAGCATGGACACAAGGACTAAAGACCCTGAATCCTGAGGAACTTCAAGAAGAATCCTCTCTAGAGAGGGGATCAGAGTCTTATTTCTGTTTGGTTCTCCATTTTATTTTCATTTCAAACTTCAACCCTCAGAATCAAACTTACTCTAAATAGTAAGAGATAAATGACCCAGCTGCAATGTTTAATCTGAGACTATCTGAAATAGTTGGTCTTTTCAGTTCCATTGACCAGTTCCAAGGACACTGTTCCTCCAGGAATGGAAAGTAGAGGGAGCAGAAAAAGGAGCAGCACTTCCCAAGGTAGGGAAAAGGGTAATGTGAGTTTATGGAGAGCTGTGATGGGTCCCTTTGGAGCAGTTGGTAATTATTTTATGTATGTTAATCATGGTATTTTCAAAGCAATGACAGAGGAACAGAAGGTGCTCTGTCCCTGGGGGTTGAGGGCACACCACCTACCAAACTCACTGGCACAGAAAGCCTCCTCCTCATCGCGCTCCTTCCTGCACTCGCTCAGACACGCCTTGTCCTGGTCCCCACCTAGGACAGGAACACAGAGCGAGGACAGCACGGGCCTTGGGGGATGTTCATCCCCTGTGCCCCAGCCTTTGGGCAGTCCAGCCCTGTCCCTTACCTGCCCTGGGCACTCCCTGGGACACGGAGCCGGGTGCCCAGCGGTTGGTGAGCCACGAGGGTTTGGGGATCCTCACAAAGGGCTCGGGCTGTTTGTAGGGCATTGCCTTCCCTGGCCGGTTGAAGAGGTGCAGCGTGCTGGGATCATTTTGTGAAGGATGAGCTTCCAGCAGGGCCAGCACCTTTGTCTGGGCAGGTGYGAGGTGCAGGGAGCGAGCCCAGACGCTGTTGGCAGCCTCGGCCAGCCGCCGGTCCGTGTGCCTCCTGTTCTCCTGGCCGGACTCTGGGACAGCAGGAGAGCCCCCCTCGCCCGGGCTCTGCAGTTCCACCACCCCTCCGTGCTGCTGGAGCTGCTTCCTCAGCCCGGTGCTGTTTTCCAGGGAAAGCTCAGYGCGTTTCTTCTTGTCCGACACGAGGGAGGAGATTCCCGGGGGCTTTGGCATTGCCAGGAGCTGGARTTCCCTGGAATTCCCACTGGCACTGCCCGTGCCCCGGGCTGGCRCTTTCACCTGGCTGTGAGCAGCAGCTGCTGAGCTAAAAACATCTTTGCTGAGAGCCTGGCTGGGTTTCTCAGCATAGGGAAGGGATCCTGCACGCAAAAAAGGAGAGAGAAAATCAGTGTTTGAAGTCTTTTATTCCACGTGTTTCAGGATGGGAAGATTTGAGGCTTTGGTCCAAAAGTGAGGCCTTCAGTAACAAGACAAAAAACTGCTAAATAGCTCAGCAGATGAACCAGGSTAGAGCTCCTCACTGCTCTGTCCTCAAACATGGAAAGCCCAGCACAGGGGATGCAGCTGTGTGAGCAAAACAGGAGATTTGCATTTTTACTTTATTATTGTTACAAATTAAAAACAAACCCTTTCCTCAAACCCCTRAATCTCCAGGGAGACTCTGAGGAAACAAGGTTCACGTTGCCATTTGGGATGCTTGTTTAAAAGACCATGACAGCWGAACTATTTGGTTTTCCCATCCATGGGATGCCTATTGACAGTGTCATCCAGACTTTCCATGCCTTTGGATGCTGCTGGAAAGGTCTTTACCCACAGTTTTGTATCTCTGACTTGTGCACTATGGAGTGTATAGTAACAGAAATTAGGCTAATGCTGCTGATTAACAATTATTTCAAGGCTTTCCTTAATTTGAGAGGACAAAGGATGAGAAAGAGAGGAATTATCTGGGAATCCAGTGAAAAAATAATATTATGGCACTGTTCACACAAACTGGGCAGTCACCTACATATTCATTTATACCTCACCTTCATCCCTTGGATCTCATAAAGCAAAATGACCTCTGTTTAGCACGGAAAGACAGAAATTTCCCCTGGCAGACGATTTTCCTTTTCCTTGAGCCCATCCCTGCATGCCTGGAGCGAGCCAGCAGAGTTTTCACACAGCTCACCCACACACAGCCTCTGTCTGTGTTCACAGCCATGGATATTCCGTGTAGGAGGCTGATCCCAGCCCCGTGTGTGAAAAGAGAGATTTGACACACGCAGATGAACAGCGTGCTGCTTTATCTCCTGCCACTGACTCAACTGCTGACCTTGCCACTTCTCCCCCTGTGCTCTCACCAGCTGCTGTCATGGGAAAGATTCCCTGATATTTGGGCTGGCCACACGTAAAGTCAAAAGAATGTCCATGGAGAGCGGGGTGGAAGAAGTCCAAGCTGCAGAAAGCAGCAGGCAAGGGGGGTTTGGAGATGGTTCAGTGTGAAGCTGTGCCCTCTGAACAGGTGTCTCGGAGTTGGGTGTGTAAATAAACCCTTCTGCCACTTTATCACGCCTTCTCAGWCACGGATTCTATCAAGAAATGGTTCATTTTTCTCCACTCAATCTGTTCAGGACCTTGAGGTTCCTCCTCCCATACCAGCATTTTGCTGTSTAGTTGTTGAAACCTAAGAAATGCAACTGCAACAGAACCAATTCCCGGCAGAACAGATGCAAATGCTGTTTCTGTTCTGTCGGTGAGGCAGTAAAACCTGAATAAATGCACTCAGGACAGCTTTGGAGGCTCACAGGGCACTCTGAGCATGCTGCAGTCAGTCACACACCTGGAGTTACAGGTGAAGGGGACTAAAAGAGACAGGGGACAAGCAAATTATAAAAATCCCAAAAACAAAGCCAATCCAGCTTCACCTGCCACTGATGGGTGGCAGCAGCTTCTGCCAGGTGCTCTTCATTCTTCCCAGTGCTGACAAATTCAATATTGCAATTTACATTCCCATCCCACAAACATGTTGAGATATTTCTTTCTGGAGCCCTCACTTGCTGGAAAAGCTACAGCCCGAGGGGCTGCTCAGGCAAGAATCTGTAGGAATATCTTTATCCTCCCCTGGTTCCCAAGGCAGACGTGCCCAGCCCCACTCAAAGATATCAGACTCACCAGAAGATGATCTAATGACAAAGCAGAGGAGCCACAACACTCGGGTTGTCATTTCGGAGTGAAGTTTTTCCAGACTCAAAACGAACCGGAGTCTTTTATGCCCTTCCCCCGATTCATGCTAATGAGAGGCAGCYTGAGGGGAAACGGGAATCACTCTCTGGACAACCCACTGGAGCAAGACCAAGCTGCTGCCTCCACCAGCRCTGCCAGCCAGGAATGTGCTCCTTCCCATGGGGACACAACCCACTGCCTGCATCACCTGTGTCCTGGGAATAACACACCCACTGATGGTTTTGGCAGCAGAGTTTTGTTTCGTTTTTATTTTGYTCTCCGATGGTGCTCTGCAGAGAAAAAAATCGTAGGGAACGAGTCTGGTTTTCCTGGTTGTGGGGAGTTGCATTCTGAAGGGGAATTGGGAGATGTTGGAACAGCCCAAACCCCTGGGGTGCAGGGTCTGAAAAGGATGTTCATGACAACGGAATATATCTGGGGATTTCTGGCCACCTCCAATCTCCTCTTTTAGWTTAAGGAACCAGTTTCAGTGATTCCTTTCAGTCCTGTGCAAGGAAAAGCTCTGCTGATCCCAYACAGCTTTATTTTTAAATCTCTTTTTGCCAACATGAAGAACTCTGTAAATTTTCACACACCAGGCCAACCCTGATTTGGATTATTGAATTAAGAAGGCTTATTTCTAAGTGACCTTATTGCTACACAAGATTTCCATTGTGACAATTTAACTCATCAGCTGCTGTCGGGTGCTGTGGAAGTTGCTCATGACTCTAAGGGACAATGAACAACTCAAAAACTCCACAAAGGCACTGAAAAGCTCCTGAAGCCCACCCTCGACAGAAAATCTAACCCTCAGCAATGCCTGTGGCATGGGATTCGGTTTTGTTTAGTGTAAGCAGTTTGTTTTGTCCTGCCTTAATTAAGCATTTTAATGGGATTCCTAAAAGCTCAGGGCTTTGTCTCCAGCAGTGATGGTGAAGATACAGAAAATTAACCAGTATGGAAAATAAATGACATTTCTTCACACATGCATTACTCAAGGAGTTGCACTTCTACTGCAGCACTTATTAAACCCTGTTTTCCTCTGTTATTTTAAACATTTTAATTCCAGAAGTATCCCAAGATAGCTATTGTGGGAATAGGAAAGTAAACTGAGGATGAGGGAGAGGAGAGGTCCTACATTCCTTTTGTGACCAGCAGGTACCTGCAGCAAGAGAGAGAAGATGGAGTGAGAGTGCTTGCACTGGGGAGGGAGGATGGATGGATGGATGGATGGATGGATGGATGGATGGATGGATGGATGGATGGATGGATGGATGGATGGATGGATGGATGGATGGAGGGATGGATGGATGGATGGATGGATGGAGGGATGGATGGATGGATGGAGGGATGGATGGATGGAGGGAGGGATGGATGGATGGATGGAGGGATGGATGGATGGATGGATGGATGGATGGATGGATGGATGGATGGATGGATGGATGGATGGATGGATGGATGGACGGATGGATGGATGGATGGATGGATGGATGGATAGGGATGGATGGATACACATGTGAGTGTCCCACAGACCTATACTCCAGGGATTTTTCTGCTGAAAACCTACTGGTGGTTTATTTCAGCCCTCATTCATGAACGGCTGTGTCTGCATTATTTCCCCAGACTCTTTACTGGAACAGAATCTCCCTTAAGAGCATAGGAGCCATGTTTGCAGTGTTCCCAACATTCCAGCAGCCCCAGGATGCTCCAGCAGTGGAGATGGAACAGCTTTCCAAGAGGGGCTGGGCAAAGCAGGGACCGACAGCGCTGTGACCACGTCCGAGCCCGGGTGTTCCCGGAGGAGTGGAGAGGAACCCCTCGCAGAACTCCCACGAGTTGCATGAAGGTGGCGGCGGCTCCAGGGGTACACGGTGCCGGGGAAAAGGACGGTGCTCGCGGGTAAAAGAATTGGGGGGACACGACCCCGCGGAACCACGCACGACAGGGCCACAAAACATACGGCACGACCCAGATGGGACTCGAACCCACAATCCCCAGCTCCGGAGGCTGATGCCTTATCCATTAGGCCACTGGGTCACCCAGCGGAGGCTGCGCGCGCCGCCTGGTAAGAGCCCCGCCCGGCCGGCGCTGGCCCCGCCCCCCCGCGGGCTGTCATGTTCTCCGCTCTCGCGGTGGGCGGGCCCCGCCCGTCCCTCCTCACACGCCATTGGCTGCGGCTCCGCCAGGCTCCGCCCCGCAGCGCGTGCCCGCGGCCCCGCCCGCGCCTCAGGAGGGATTCCCGCTCTCTGTGCCGGTGGGTCACTCTCAGCCCGTCCTCAGGGGACATTTGGGCACCGCCGCCTCCCTGTCCTGCATCTTTAAACTTCCCCTCACGGGCCCGGCCGTGGCTCCTGTGCTGCAGCCGGTAACTCCATCCAGTCCCGGCGGCTCCACATTCGGCCTTCTTCCCTCAAGAGACCTTCAGAACTTTGTGACCCCTCACGGCCTTTTTTACTGCCTCAGACACACCATCCGCTGCCCCATAACCTCAGCGTCAGCCTGGCTGCAGTCCTGCCCCAACTGTCCAGTTTCTCTTCACCTCTCCATCGCTTTGCTTTGCTGGTAACAGCCTTTGGAGCTGTCASCTCCCTCAGAGCCCACACCACCTGCAGCACCTCGCACACAGCYCCTCAGGGGTCCCAGGCACTGCCAGCCCTCTCCCTGCCCTCAACACCCATCCTTGCGCCCAGATTTCACTGCTCCAGATCATGCACTGCCAGCGATTCATGAYGCAGTGGAATTTCTTCATGCCAACCCTTCGATCCTTCAGGAGAGCAGGTGTTTTACCTCAATTTCTGCTTGTGAACTGCCTTGTTTTCTGTCGATCTAGTCCTGTTAAATATCTCCATTTGTCAGTAATGTGTTTTCTCTTCTTGTTTTCTGTGGGTTTTTTTTCACAAAGCTCAGAACTGGAAGGCCCAAAACGAGCTGTATGAGATGTCACTGGTAATTCCCTCACCTCAGCAAACGTGTGCAACCTACAGATTGGTGTAAATGGTTTAATGTGATGGCTTAGCACAGAGGTGCATCCCTGATGCTTCTTTGAGTTGTACCTTATAGTTCCTTGAAATGTCAGAGTTGCTGTCAGAGTTACGATTTCCGTACGGTTTTTATGGTTTGAATTATATCCCCTGTGAAAATCGGTGTTCTTTTGTATTCCATCCCCCATGAGCAGGCCAAACCCATTGGAAACGATCCCATCCCTTTTCAGACCATGYCACAGAGGCAGGAATCCCTTTTCTTTTGTTCTTCCATATGATTTAGTTTTCATCTGCCCCAATGGCTGTAGAACTGCTTTCAACTGCAATCTCATATCCCYTTTTCTTTACATTTCTGWGGAYATKTCTAGGAGACAATAAGGGCRTGATGKAATCATGGAATCACAGAATGGTTGGAAGAGGCCTTAAAGCTCATCCAGTTCCACCCTCTTCCATGGGCAGGGACACTTTCCATTATCCCAAGYTGCTCCAAGCCCCRTCCAACCACGCCTTGGRCACTCCCAGGGATGGAGCAGCCATCTCTGGRAAGCTGTGCCAGCGCCTCACCACCCTCACAGGGAAGAATTTCTTCCTAATACCCCATCTAAGATCGCTCTCTTTAGGTTTGAAATCATTCCCCCTCATCCYRTCACTACACGCCYTTGTCCCAGGAGAAGCCTGCGGTGCYCTGCCGGTTACTGAGGCAGAATCTGCGCTCTGCGGCAGGGTGTGGGTRTTTCTGCCCCAAACCACTCAAAGCGTGACCCCTCCAAAGACACAATTCTCCCATCCCGGTCTCCCTCTCCTGTCCCGGCATCTCGCAGAACCCCGGGAACTACAACTCCCGGCATGCCCCGCGCCGCCACACGCAGGCTTGCCGGCATTACCCGCGCGAGGCACGCCGGGAGCTGTAGTACCGGGATGTGTGCAGATATCACGTCCGGTTGACTCTTCTGGGAGGGGGTTTCCCGTCATCGCGAACCGGGCTGCTTTCAAACCGACCAATCAGAAGGCTGCTTTGGCTCGAACTGGCCAATGGSAGGGCGCGGCCGCGGGAAATTTAAATGCCGCGTGGGGCAGCTGTGGGCAGTGGCAACGTGCGGCAGCAGCGGAGCGACCGGCGGAGTCCCCGGCCGAGGTGCGGGGCTGGGATCGGGACCGGCACCGGGACCCGGGTGTGGGGTGATGGGGACACGGGCCCTGCTCTGCCCTGTCAGAAAGGGCCGTGCCCCGCCGGCAATCCTTGCCGGGGCCTGTCTCCGGAGCCTCCCGCGTTTCCGCTGTCTGCAGTGGGGCTGACAGGGCTGGTGTATCTTAGGGCGGGCTGTCGCTCCGGCGGGTTTGTGGCCGAAGYGAAGCCGGTTCTTATGCAGTAGGTTACGTTAGGGGTGGCCAAGGTGCAGGGGTTTGCCTCGTTAGCCGTGTAGCCGTTGTTATGTGCTGCTGGCTGCACCGGCACGGCAAACGCCTTCAGGGGGATCTCAGAGCGAGAGCTCGCTGTTCTTGTCCAAATAGGTTGGGGTGGGATCCTGTGCAGCACAGGTACGTGACACACTGAAAACAGTCCTTAACAGCATGTGTGTATGTTGTCTGGGGAAAGGAAAACCTACTTTTCTCCTAAAAAAGTGACTAATAGTATTTGGTTTAATGTGTCTTAAAATCCTGTGAGTGTGACTTCTGCTTTTGTGTTGATGCTAGAGCTTGGCTATTTAAAGAGGCGAGTGTTGATCAAATCAGAGGTTGTTACAGTATTGATACAAGCAAGTGGCTCTYATCCTCGAGTATTGATCCAATTGTTAAAATTTAACTTTTGTGGAGTAAATTTGCTGTCTCTTTGCTCTCTTTTCAGACTTRTTTTTATCTGTCCCGCGCAAAAGTCTAATACGCAAGATGTCTACTAATGAGAATGCCAATACACCGTCAGCTCGATTGAACAGATTCAAGAACAAAGGAAAGGATAGCACAGTGAGTACTCCGGTGCACTTAGTTCTTCAGCCAGCCATTGTTTCTTTAAACATTATTTTCAAAAGCCAAGACTTAATCTGAACRTTTATTATCCAGGAAATGAGAAGGCGACGCATTGAAGTCAATGTKGAGCTGAGAAAAGCTAAGAAAGATGATCAGATGCTTAAAAGAAGAAATGTGAGCACTTTACCAGATGATGCTACTTCTCCCCTTCAGGAAAACAGAGGCAACCAGGTAAGCAGGCATTCTGAATGGACACACATTGGAGGTCTTGCAGTTTAAGCTCCTGCAGCCAGACCGGCATGAATGCCTTCTCAAGGCAGGGACAGTGCTGTTACATGTGTGTTAATAACCGTACTAATTAACCCTAACGGACAGCACTCTTAAACACAACTGGCTGAAGCTATGTTTTAAGCCTAGTGTAACTGGCATGAAGCACTTGAGCTTCAGCTTTCAGCAGTTCCAATAACTAGATAAAGCTGTAGCTGATGAGRTATTGAAATATCATATAGTGGTGGTACTAAGGGAAGTGGTTGTAAACTGGGGCCTATTCGTGGTGTTGTGTAAGAGGTCTGTGGTCATGAATACACGTGACTCTCCTAGTGAAGCAATCATGTAATTTTTTTCTTGKGCAGGTTTTGGCACACTGGTCAGTTGAAGAAATAGTCAAAGGAGTTAATAGCAATAATACAGAACTTCAGCTACAGGCTACTCAAGCTGCCAGGTAAGCAGTCCAGAGGCAACCACCTTAGCTGTGCAAGCCAGTAACCAGGAGAGGTGAGAGAATTAACTTAGGAGCCTAAGTGGCTGCTTTATGTCTTTCTTATCACACAGTATTTCAACAAACACACAGTCTTATGTACACTGTTGAGGTACCCATAACTGAGGCATAATTTTATTGAAACCATGTGGCTTTTGAATATTTTATTAGGAAGAAGTAATTTGCTCTAGTGGTGACAAATTAAGCAGTAGTCACCTTAGATTTGAAGGAGTAATAATAGTAAATTGTATTACAGCAAAGTAAGGTGCCTTTAAACTGTGTTAATATTTGGCTCTGATATATATGTGTGTGGTGAATCTACCTTAGAATAATGGGAACTGTAAGATGACTGAAGTAGGCCAAGTTTGTTTTTCCTTCTAAATCTAAAATTCCTCTAGCAAGCTTGCACATTGCTGCAGTGCTGCTTCTGGCAGTCATTAACCTGTCTCTGCTGTGAAGCCTGTAGCAATTCAGATTCACAGGTCTGCTTTACTTCAGAGTCTGAGCAGAACCTCTCACATAGTGAAGACATGCCAAACCCAATGTTAATAGAGGCCTAGGAAGCCAGTGTTCATCTTGCCCTCTCTGAATGTTAAGACAATGTTAGACTTTTTTTTATGTGGTGCTTTTGAGACTTTAAYTTGTTGTTCAGGTGTCTGCTAGGAAAAATAATGCTTCCTCTTTGCCTTCCTCCTTAGGAAACTCCTCTCAAGAGAGAAGCAACCCCCAATAGACAACATAATTCGGGCTGGTTTGATCCCAAAGTTCGTCTTGTTCCTGGGCAGAGCAGACTGCAGTCCCATCCAGTTTGAATCTGCCTGGGCACTCACCAACATCGCCTCTGGCACATCAGAGCAAACCAGGGCAGTGGTGGATGGAGGKGCAATTCCAGCCTTCATTTCCCTGCTGGCCTCTCCCCACACTCACATCAGTGAGCAGGCTGTGTGGGCCTTAGGAAATATTGCAGGTATGTCCCTGTGCTGCACAGCTCCAATTCAGACCTGTGCCTTRATCTGAGGTGGGAGGACATAACTCSTGCTGTTCCATGGCTTGTGCTGAGCTGCTTGGGATCTCTGCCCCAATGGCTTTCCAGTCATGACATGCCCTGCATTGCAGAGCACGCTGCAGGCAGCTCTTTGTATGAGAAAGCTCATGCAATGCCTGGCACAACCTGGTTATATTGTRGGTGCTGCCTCCAGATTTCAGCTCAGGTTTGATGGGTCTCTAATCATGCTACAACACAACCCTTTTTCAGACATCTCCATCAGTGTTTTTGTGACTCAGCAATGAGCTCTGCTCTGCGGGTTGACTAAAAGGGGAAAAKGAGGAAGCAGTGACTCAGATAATTGTGTATGTGATGGCCAATATTCCTTGTTTTGAAACAGCTRCTTGCTGATGGGAAAGTATTGATATACTTTAAAAAATGGTCAAAATAAATAATAGAGTTAAATATTGTGTTTGCTGTATTGGGATTTCCAATGCCTGTGTCTTAGAGAACAGAGTCTCCAGACACAGAAAATTAGCTTGTTTAAAAGACTTGTTTGGTTGGGGTTTTCCTAAAGTTTTTCCTTAGAGTTTTAAACTCAATTATAAGGTATTTATTACACCTTGCGATAGAATTCCCAGTCAAATTCTGACATTCCATCAGCATTATTCCCATAGCACCCAATTGTGCAGCTGATGATTATGATGCATTTCAAGTCCCATATTGTGGGGAAGGCTCTGTTCTAGTGTAGGGCTTAGATATGTTTTCAAAGAAACAAGTCCCTGCATGGTTATGAACTTTTAAGAAAAGCTGTGTAGAAAACATACTCTACATTACCACTTCTTCCAACAGAAAGTTAAACTCAATGSCTTGATTGAACATGYTTGCCATGTGACTTAACCATGGCAGCAGTCCTTTCGTCCTCTTGTTTCTTTTATTTTATCCAACCCTTCTTAAGGAGTAGGAGAGTTAATCCTCTAACACATAATGATTGTGTGCACGTGTTCTCTCTATCCTGGTCTTCACCTGGCTTTTTTTCTTGGGTTTTTTTCCCAGGTGATGGTTCTGCCTAYAGAGACCTGGTTATTAAATATGGTGCAATTGAGCCACTGCTGAACCTCCTTGCTGTTCCTGACCTGTCTTCCCTGGCTGTGAGTGTGCAGAGTGATTCAAGTTACAATACTAAGTGAGTAAAGGCTAGCTAAACTATTGCTAACCATTTACTYCAACTGTTGCAGTCTGGATATTTACGCAATGTTACGTGGACCCTCTCAAACCTGTGTCGCAATAAGAATCCTGCACCTCCCATAGAAGCCATCCAGCAGATCCTTCCAACCCTTGTCCGGCTCCTGCACCACGATGACCCCGAGGTGTTGGCAGACACRTGCTGGGCAATTTCCTACCTCACAGACGGTTCCAATGACAGGATAGAAGTTGTTGTGAAAACTGGGTTGGTGCCACAACTTGTGAGACTGCTGGGATGTAGTGAACTGCCAATAATGGTAAGTTAGAGTATTGTCCATGTAACTGAATGGTTCTTTTCACATGTAAGTCAGGTGCCTGTCTGAATTTTTGTGTAGGTGAGACTTTAGTTTCTCTCCTGCCTGGGTGCTGCCCCACACGAGACAGGCTGCTGCTGGTGATGACTATCAAACTGCTTTATATAATCATTGGATTTACCACACAGGCCAGCACAACAGTCAACATTATTAAAGTCTGCCTTTAAATTGCTGTTGCAGATCCAAATTCTAGGAACAGTGTTTGGAAGTGTGCTCTGTGCACACTATAATTAGAATATAATAAAACTGCATTAGTATTTAGTAGGTAGTTTCCCTAAGCTGTGTCATGGGTGGTTGTTTGCAGACTGGCCGTGAGAGGTGTGCAGTCTCTGCATGTAGACATCAATGTCTGCCTGTGGAATGCTAATGAGGAGCCCAAAACCCATTGTACATAGCATATCATGCTGTTCACTGGGAAGGTTAGAGTGGATAGATATCAAGGCTGGCTGTATTTGTCATAATCTAATCTGGTTTTGAACAATTTTCCTAACTATTCATCTTTGTTTCAGACTCCTTCATTAAGAGCCATAGGAAATATTGTCACTGGTACTGATGAACAGACACAGATTGTTATTGACTCAGGAGCACTGTCTGTCTTTCCAAGCCTCCTTTCTCATCATAAAAACAACATTCAGAAAGAAGCAGCCTGGACAATGTCCAACATCACTGCTGGGCGTCAGGATCAGATCCAGCGAGTTATAGACCACGGTCTTGTGCCTTATCTCATTGGAATTCTGAGGAAGGTAAACAAAGCCTATATTTACCATGTGRAGCCTTTTCCTATTACTACTCTGTGTTCAAACACTCTGCTTTTACCTTTGCAGGGGGATTWCAAATCGCAGAAGGAAGCTGTGTGGGCTGTGACAAACTACACAAGTGGTGGAACAATTGAYCAGATCGTGTATCTTGTTCAGGCTGGTGTTCTTGAACCCCTACTGAACCTTCTCTCAAGTAAAGACAGCAAAACTGTGCTCATTATCCTGGATGCAGTTTCCAATATCTTCTTGGTATGTGGATGCAGTGTACTCCATTATTGTCCATGTTGTTGTTAATTGCTCTCCAGTAGTTGCTGCCACATATCCTTCCTGATACATTCCACACTTTTTTTTTCTTGTAGGCTGCTGAAAAGATTAATGAGACTGAAAAGCTTTGCCTCATGATTGAGGAGTGTGGGGGTCTAGACAGAATTGAAGCTCTCCAGTCGCATGAAAATGAACAAGTGTACAATGCCTCATCCACCATCATTGAGAAGTATTTCTCAGCAGAAGTAAGTGGCTTCAGGGGTCTTCTCCACTTTTATTTTCTATTCCAGCACTGACTACTAGATTAAAATGCTACTGTGATTTCAACATTCTTCTTTTTCTTCTAGGAGGAAGAAGACCAAAATGTTGTACCAAACTCTACTGCTGACAGCTACACCTTCCAAATTCAGGACAACACCCCAAATTCCTTCAATTTCTAGATCTCGCATACACTGCAACCACCTCCAAGTGGTTTAGCACACAAATGACTGCCACTTCTTTGTCTTAAAAGTTCTTCTTGCCTTTACCGGTTTTTCTGTGTCCTGTAGCACTTTGTCCAACTGAAACATACTTGAACAGTTCAAACTATRTGTATCTGTGAATTTCTAAATGTCAACCTCACTCTTTGAGGTATACTTGTAAATACTTCCTGTTTCTGTCCTTGTCAGGGGAAAGAATGCATATGAGCAATMCTCTCACAAAGCTTTTGAGCCACTGCTCTGCAGGYCTCCCCCATAACTTTTTACCTTTTACGTGACCTGTTGCAGTAATAAATACACTGAACAGGCTTTTAACTAAGAGTTACTTGAAGTCCAATAAAGTGTTATCAGTACATCTGATTGAACTGTGTCACTTGCTCTCTTAAAAGCTGACTGCCAGGGTAAGTAAATTGAGTCAAAAATCGAAAATAACATGAATGCAGGTCTAAGCTTCAATGCTGAAGATGGGGGATTTAAAACAGCTTTGTCACCCCAAGCTCTGATTTCTGCATACAGCAGGCTTTTATTACTGCAGAATGAAGGAATTGCTGCTTCTCTCCAGATACTTCCTATAGAAATCTGATTCATCTTACCCTGTTTAAGAGGCTGAAGCTAGTGTAGCTCACTTACGGAGAAATATTTAAGGACCATATTTAACTGTAAGAAATAGTTTGGAGGAGAGGTAAGTACAACAGTTAACCAATTCTATACATATTCAGGTAGCCTTAGAGCATAGGCAGTGCTTTGAAGAAATTGCCCGCTCTAGAGAGCAAAAATTAAGGCCTTGTTTCAGAACCAGCTGTCCCTCTATTTCTAAAATCATTACAGGGACCCATTTTGTCCAACAAGCGCATTGTGCAGGGTGGGATTGGGAGAAGGAAGGATATTGAGTGGAGAGGAAGAACTGTAGTCCTGTCTTCCAGCTTTTTGGAAAAACTTAGTTTGAGCTATTTGAACCTCCCAGGAGTCAGTTGTGCTGGAATAACTATATGGTCTCAGCTCATTGAGTGTCTCTAGATCCAGTGAGGGTGCAGGAGAGGTCAGAGTTCAGGGTTAGATGTCATTTTGTTAAAGGTGGGGGAAAAATTCTGATATGCATATAATCCTCAAAGAGTTYCCATTGGCTTTGCTTCCATCTTTATGGGCAGAGGGGAATAAAAACCTCAAATACAGAACAACTACAAAAGCAGCCTTTTGTTCTGCTAGATGAACCTGATGGAAGAATCTGGTTTTGTCTCCTGCATTAGTCACCTTTTGTGTGCTTCCCAGTCTAGTTTGAAGTGCAGGCATGTAGAAAAGYGGATTTGGGTGTAACTCTTTGGCAATTCATAGATCAGGTGTGCTTCAGGAAGAATTCATTTTTGTGTGCTGCTAACAAAGATTTCTTTAGATGGGTTATTGCTAATGTAGATGATGTCACTGGTGCTTTCATTAGTGTGGGGCAGRTCTGCTGCTCCCTTATCCCACACTTGCTGGCAAATGATTCCCTCCCKGACTGGAAACTGGTGCTGACGTTCATCTATGGGACCTCTGTGGATCCTGGCTATTGCTGGATTGTGATAATGTTACAAAGGGCAGTAGATAATTTGTCTGCATCTACAGTCCTGTGTATCTTGTTAGCAACAATACTGTTTTGTGCAGAGCAGTCATTATGGCAGTGACTCACAATGACAGCCCTGCTGGGCYATTGAAGCTGTGTGAGCTCCTCCATCCAGCTCAGAACATGGTCTTGGTGACACATTGCTGTCACTGCTGTATCAGCAGGGGTTACAGATTTTTACCTGTCACAAAGGAAGACTGGCTTGCAGAAACCACGCTATCCTGAACTGATTCRTGATGACCTTCATACTTTGCACCATTTTATCTGGTTTTCTTTAACTCCAAAAAAGCTGCAGCATGTAATAAGCCTTCCTGTGGATGTGTCTAAAGAGGCTGAACTGTTTCTATGGTCTGGTCCCTGTACTGAGGGGTGAGGCTGCASCTGGCACTCAGGACCTATGGAAACATTTGTGGGCAGTGCCAAAAGGGAGAACAGTGACTCCAAAACCCCCTGGCACTGTGTCTGGTACTGCCATAGCTGTGCATGGAAGAACCACCTTCCTTGCACTGAGGGAGCCTTCACTGCTGGGGGCTAAAAGCAACCACCTCGGGCATTTATGCACCTGCAGTGAAGCCTCCTGCGTCCTTTGCTTTGGTGTCAAACCTCCACCCTTCACTTAAAGCATCAGTTAGAAAATCGYAATTTTCTATATGATTGTAGACAACTGAAAGAAGCTCTATAAATGCAGCTATGCCAAGTCAATCGTGATTTGCCTGTGTTTCGTGTCTGAGGGTGTGTAGGGCAGTGGCACGATGACTCGCGGGTTCAGAATCCCGATTTTGTAGCGCTGTAAAGCAGCGCCGGTGCCGGCAGAGGGCGCTGCCAGCCCCGCCGGAGGTGGGAKAATCCCGCCGGCTCCGCTCAGGTGGGACCTGCTCCATTTTCCTGAGAAAAAAACACCGACACGCAGCTTCGGGGCACTTCGTGTGGTTACACTAAACATCCGTGTGCTAGCTACCAGGTGTTTAACCACGCTAAATATCGAATATGAGATCCAATCTTTTAAAGCCATTTTAAAATCAAAGTTCTGTTATTTCAAAACACAGCTCCTTGCTTTAATTGCTCTTTAGCATATGCAATTAATTTGGCTTTTCTGTCTCTGTATATAGTAAATGCAGAGCACTTGTTCAGTAGTGTTRTCTCTATTTCTTTTTTTTCTGAATTGTTTCAGATTTATCTAATATATTGGGTTAATAATAGAACACTGCCAATTCTTCTTTAGATGCCTGACAGCTCAGTGGCTTAATAATTAACTTTCTGGGGATGGAGACTTTGTTTTTRTCCAAGAAAAATGTGTGCAGCCTATCCACCAGTGAGCCCTGTTGGCAGCATGTATTTCCACAAGCAACAATCTACAATGGTTATGAGTAAGTGACTGGGGTGAGTCACTCCTTATTCTAAGAAAATGCAAACTATTTCTGAGGTTAGGATCACAGTCACCCATGAGGCTGCGTCTCTAGCTTCAAAAAAGTGGTAGGAGCAAAAAGGGAAAGGAGAATTGTTATTGCTTCTGGTTTTTAGTTTGTTTGGTTTGGGTTTTGGGGAGGAATTTTTAATTTTTTATTTTTGTTTTTTTGTGCATCGCTCAGTCAGATTTAAGAGCTTCTCCTCTTTATTTGTCAAATGCCTCATCTAGGACAAGGGCTGGAATAAATGTCTGGTGGCCTGTGTGTCAGTCTGCCAACTTCTCTGCGCTGAGAGCAACAATAACAGACCCCTGCTGACATCAACTGGCTTGGAATGCAGTTGTTGCTARTGCTATTTTATCTGTGGAGTGATGGCAAGATTGCAGTCTGAGATCTCTGCAAACGYAACTGCCTCTGAAATTCTGATGGCAGCAGATGCTGCCTGGCTGATTGTTCCATTTGCTGCTCCCAAAGGTGCCAGGCTCTGGAAGGAGAGCAGGGACTTTGCAGTGCTGCGGTTCAGTAGCTCGTCTGTTCACTTTGCCCTACAGGAAGAACAGTTTAAACTGTGGGAAAGTTAGAAATGGTTAAATGAGTAGAAATCTATTTTTTTTCTTTTCCTGTGAATTAGACTGAAATATTCTCTTAAGCAAAGCTGCTTCCTGCTACTCTATCCAGAATGATTTAAATTGCACAGAACCACAGTGGTATATCAGCAGCAAGAAGCAGCTGCAGTTCTGCAGGAAAAGGAATTCACTACCCCACAATATTTCACAGATCTCTTCTGTTTCTAAATCTATTTTACAGCAGAGCAAACTGAGACACAAGGAAGTTATCCACAGACATTCAGAAAGTTGCTGGCAGAATTCACCTGGAGCCTGGGAATCCTGATGTCCATTCCTGTAGCTAACACACAGAACCTCTGGTCACAGTTACCCTTTTGCTGAAGACAGGATTATCCCAAGAGTATTGAAGCACTTTTGTGATAAGGTATGATGTAGATTTCAGTACAGGTCTAAGCTTTGGGAAAGTGTGTAAATTGAGGAAGAGGCACTGTTAGTCAAAACTGAAGTAATTAATGAAGGTTAATTGTGTCTAGTTGTRTTTGACCTATAGAGGAAAATGTTGGGACTTTCACTTAAAACCTAACAGGAAACACATTAACCCTTTAGCCTTCAGAGAAAAGCTAGGAAAAATGTCTAACAGGGAATTAGGGGACCCCATGCTCAGGCTGGGAGGGGTGCACCCCCTGAAACTGGAAATTTCAGGAGAAACCTTTCCCAAGAACACTCCAGCTGCACGTGTGCGAAGTTGTCCGTTGTGTTTGTAAAACACTTCCTTYTCACTGATCCAGGGAATGGCACTGACACGAGGCGGGCAGAAACTCAGCCTGTGGACAGCTGGGGGAGAATTGATTTGCTGTGAGTTTTGTAGCACTTCCTATGGATTAAGGGTCACTGGATTCCAGTCCCGTTTCTAACTGCAGAGCACTGTCTGYCTCAGACTGGCTCCAGGAAATGGAYGCTCTTCWGCAGAAGCCAGAAGATTTCGTGGAAGAGCCATGGCCTCTTTCCAGGTTGCAGCTCACCTACTGCCCTAGGGAGTGTCATTAGTGGAAGTGAAGTTGGAATTTAAAGGGATGAGGAGAGGACAGAAAAATTAAAGCAGGATGGAGAAAAATCCTATTAATTCTTACCAAGCACAACTTGCTTGGTCACATTAAAATGTAGTGTTGATCATTTAAATAGAACAATGGGCCAGTTCCAGAAGTGAKGTGTAAATCATGGATCAGGAACAGAGTTTCAATTGASTGGCACACTGAAAGCAAAATCAATGGCACTGACTTCACTGTGGGGGAGTTTGGATCACACCTATAAGCTCAACAAAAGAGGCAGTGTAATGAGGACTTATTCTCCTTTATTCCATATCTTTCTCAATTTGCATTGCAATGTGAAATGAAAATCATGGAGTCAGCTTTTAAAGGTGTGATTTATTTATATATATATATATAAATATAAACTTTATAACACATAAACTTTGTAACAGATTGCTTTGTGTGCAGCTTCACAGGGGTAAAATAGCTGTACCACCAGGARTATTAATAATGCTCTGTGGGCATGTGGAAGATTGGAGGTACAAAGTTATCAGAAAATCTTCAGTAATCTCCACAGCACATTTCCACCATCCCAATCACTTCATTTTTACCCACTATATGAAACAGATGTAAAAATAGCTCTTTCATCACTGGATTGCTACACATATTTGGGCTGCAGAGGCTCAATTCTGTTCAAAGCAATACTGTGAAATCATGTGCAGAATGTGCTGTTAATCAGAAGCAGCAATTTAATGTTACGTCTCCATCTCTCCTCCCACCTCYAGCTCCCCTTCCCAATTCTGAGCAGGAAACGACACTTGGATGGAGCTCAGCACACTGACTTTCTGGATAGACTCTCTAGGAATGAGGAGGGACTTGAATTCTCTCCATATGTCATTTCCTTTCCCCTAATGGCTAAAAAAACCCCATTGCTGCAGTTCATATAACTTATGAGAGAGAGAACATTACCAATGTAGGGAAATAAGGGCAGGGGGATGGGACGGGACATCCACATTCCACTTCTGAAGAACTGCTTTGCAAAACTTGACTTGAATTAAGCAGGGATTTTTCTTCTGTGTACAAATATTGTTTTGTGTAGATCCTCAAACTGAAGCTATTACCCCATCTGTACTTCAGTGTATATCAACACCTGCAGTCTGGGGCCAGACAGGGATTACGAAAGGAAAATGTAAGCAGAGGGGGAATGGTAACAACTCTGCAAGATGTAAACTAAGTTAGAAAGGAAAAACAGAGGGGATTGAGGGAGACTGACATTGGGGACCTAATAATTTCTAATAAACCCAGTTTTAATAGCAAATGATCCTTGAAATTACTTAAGAAAAATCAGATTAGCCCATTCCTGCAGCTTTTGTCCAAACTGTCTTTAAAAACTCTCCTGTTCAGTAAAACCACGAGCACATGCAGATATCCTACCCTGCTGCAGAACGCAAAATTTGATCTGCTGTATTGCACAGTGGATTTGCAGCTGTCAACAGAATTCAGTGTGCTGTAGTTACAAACAGAAAAAAGCAACCCAGGAATAAACACGACATTAAAAAAAAAGACAACCCAACAAAAACCAGTTTAACTAAAGGGAAAGCTTCCTTCCTCATAGCCAGCCCACTGTGTATTAGACCCAAATTGGAACATAATGTCTTTCTAGCAACACAATCCAAATGTTACAGCAACCAAACTGTGCAATGTGCTTTGTAGAACAAATGAGAGATGACATTTGGTAAAGAAACCCCAAATTTTACACTCAGTGAATGAGTACATGTGCACAGAGGGGCTGGATGTGTCTGCTTGCAGGATGATTATATGTGACTGCAAAGCCAAGCCCTCACATCATTCATTAGACACTTTGCCTAATTAGACATGTTGCCCCTGAATTCTAATGCCAAAAACAAAAGGAGAAAACCACCTTTCCTCCAGTTCTATTTTAAAGGGTTTCAAGAGTGGAATAAAGGAATGATTCAAGACACATGGTGACAGATTTTGCTTTAGGTTACTTTTAGCACTTCACTAGACCCACTAACCTACTTAAATATCTGTGCTGTTCCTATCTGGCATAAAACCTTGCTTTGTAACTTTTAGAATGAAATATTTTAGAGGTATTTTTAGAGATAAAGTTATCTTAAATCCTCTCAAATTGATTTCACAGTGGACTTCTGGGTGATTTTGTTAAAAGAAAGCACAAAAGAAGCCAGTACAGCCTGTGGATAGGTTAGGTATTTCTGCAGTTCAGAAAGCTTTAGGAATAAGATTTCTTTTTTAAAAGAGGGATTGTTGAGCTTATTCAACCTGCAAATGYTTTTGTGTCATGATTGAGTTTATTTATGGATTTAGTTTCCATGTAGCATGTTTATAAATGTCTCCAGACTTCATGTAAGACAAAGCAGAGTGTTTCCAAAGCTGGACAGCCTGGGCTCCTTTCAGCAATTCCCAGAACTGTGAGTAGATGTGGTTTGCACAGTCTGAGACAGCTCATCTGGCTCTTAGTGCCTGTTTCCCCATGGCAGAAAATAATCATCCCATGGGGTTAAGGCTTTGTGAGCTATTTTTGGGTTTGAACCTTGGAGATTCAGCTACCTGTAGGAGTACACAATAGTCTTACAATTTGATATATTTCCTGGAATTAATCTTGTCTCTTGAATGGAAATCTTTGGAAGTAACTTGAGTGAGACACATGGGAAAACTTCCACTTGCTTGAAGAAACAGATAAAATCAGAACTATGAGGTGGGGGCTGTTTTAAGTGGCTTACACTTCCCCAAGCTGCTCTCCCTGCCAATTTGAGAGRGTTCTGCTGCCAGCCTCTTGTCTATCTGTAGCTGCATCTGTCTCTARCAGCCACAGTCCCTACAACAGGTTGGACTGGGATAAACTGCTCCTCTYAAACCTCATCATAACCCCTGACACGTAGAATTCTGTAAAGCTCGAAACATTAATCTCTGTATATTTAGATAAGTAATGATGACCAGTGAGAACAAGCTAATTATGCCAAAGTATTAATGCTGATCAATGTTCTAGGGGTTTGGAGAGCCAGGGAAGCATCTTTGCTTCCCATGACTGCATAGATTGAAGGTGCATCATAGAACATTTGTTACTTCTGCCAAAGCATTCAGCAGTGGCTGTGGTGCAAGCTGGGCGTTAACTGGGCAGGCCAAGGGCTGATTTAACAAGGCAARCACCTGCCAGTGCATCACTGCTGATCAGCAGTGGCTCAGGGTGACTTTACAGCAGCAGGGCTGAGTCAGCTCCTGGCATCCCCGGCTGTGGCACCCTGCTCTCAGCATCACCACCGGAATTACAGCTCACAGATTCGCAATGCAGGAGATTTGACAGCTCACCTTTTATAGATGACAAAATAGTTATTTCAGATTGATGCTCTGTCACAGGGAATAAGAAAGATTAGAGAAGGTTTGATACTCCCTYAGTGGCTAAATAATGTGGCTTGGTCAAAACCAGTGCCGCATGCCAAGTCTTTTAAATACTTGTTTGGGCTGAGATTCTTCCCAAAAACACTTCATTTGAGCYCTGGGACAATACAAAACATGTCAAGCTGAATCAGACACTATCTGCAGACAAATGCTGTAGTACAATAGCAAACTAACTTCTTGATACATGTTACTGAGACAATTTCCAACTGCCTTAGTCTGTAAGGTCTTCGAGGAACCTCCTTCATACCAGCCAAGGAAATCTAAAGGTGAGATTCTACAGTTACTTCATTCACAATATGGGAAAGTTGCACAAGGGAATATGTGATTCTTCAGGAAACCTCAGTAGTTTCAGTTGCAATGTTTACCATGTACATCTCAAAGTACYTGAAAAAGCCAATTGTCCACGAGTCTGGTAAAGAAATTTTATTATTGATAGTGTTCTATGGATAAATAAGTGTCACCTCCAGCCTTTAGCCCAGGCACCAGGACATGGTTTTTCSTGACAGATTTACCCCTCTCAGAAAATGGATTTCAGCCTCTGTCTAGTAATAAAATGCAACACATCTACTTATTCCATGTTCAATGCCTGTCTCTAAAAATCTCCCTTTTCTTTTCTTCTTCTTCTAAAGTCCTGTTAGGATAGTGCTGTCCTGCAGGACACAATGAGGAAATAACATGGCTAAAGAACTGCATGGAATATCTGTGCATCAGTTACTAATCTGTTCTGGATGGATGGACTTAGAAGTTATCTTAGTGACTAACCACTGGAAAATCCTGTGATATGGAAGCTCATGCATTTTTTTTTGTAGCCACAGCTGCAGTCATTTCCCTTCAGAGACACATCATTTCCCCAAGACRCATCCTGTCTCAGAGGGCCACGGTGTCTCTGCTCCAAGCTGCTGTCCCCTTTCGCAGTAGCCAGCACATGGGTGGAGATTTCCTTCCTAGTTTCTTCTCCTGAAAAGCTTCATCTCCAGCCCCAGCTTGAGAAATGGATTGAATCTTGACCTCTTGCATAAACATTGTCTCTGCATGCCAAAGGGAGCCTTAGTGAGAACCAGAGCCCCTGTCTAGACATGTTTCTTCATCCCAGGACTCTGATAGGTTTGTCCTCCACTGCTGGGTTAACTCTCTTTGTCTCTGAGCAGCAGCAATGACAGAGTAAAAACAGATATTTAAGCATGTGCATCTCAGTGCTTTAATGTAGTTTGTTCCATTCACCAGCAACATAAATAATGCCCCAGTCTGGCAATTTTTATAATCTGCAAGGAGAAAAGAAGGAATCTTATACAAAATGAAATTTTCYGTTCCTCATCTTCATTCCTGAAATGCAGAAGCACTTTATACATGACTGCAGTAAGGTTTGATCCTTTTGTACAGAAGAGTGGCAGAGAAGGTGACAGAAAACCTCACAGAGGACAGCAAAACCTCCTCTTTCTTCCTCTTGGAAAATTCAAGAAATCAAAGCCCTTTTTTTGTGCAGCCATGGAACAGAAGAAAATTTTGTATTTCTAAATACTTCTTCAAAAGTTTCACTCATATGATACCAACTATTATATTTTTTTTCTCCTTATGGGTTGTTCAACATCCCTGTCTGTGTCCTAAAGATAGGGTTGATAAAGACTTTGCCCCTTCTCTATACATTTCCTCCAGTCCTTTAGAGGGTGCCTCAGCCTTAGTGAAGCTCTGGCTGAAGAAGGCTGGATGGAATTCCCAAGTCCAGCAGTAAGGCTGTCATCCAAAAGTGATCTGCAGGGTGATGTGAGACCCTCCCATCCCTCCGGATCCCGGGGAGCTACCTCATCCTGAAAGGATGTGTTGTTCAGTGATACAGCCCCAAGTGAACACAGGGCTCCTGTCAGCAGCACTGCTGAGATTTGCTTGCCCYTCTCACAGGATCAGCCCTGCACAGAGTGAAACCTCCTGGAATGGAACTGCATAAAGACACAATTTGCTGTGAACTCTTGGCTTCTGCGACAGAAAGCACGGTCAGTGAGACATTGGTTCTGTTAACCTGAGAATATCTTGAGAAATTGGGAGACAGTGCTGGCTCAAGAATCTGGATCACAACGTTGCAGTGGATTCCTTGGTTGGGAAAGCAGCAATTCCAACCATCAGGGACCGTCAGCATCTTTGGTCCCCTACACTGCTGCAGCCCCTGGTGCTCTGCCAGKCTTCCCTTCACCTCCTCACTGCAGAGCTCACACTGCTCCTTCATGGAGCTGCTCATCTTAAATCCTGCTTGGCAGTTCTACTCAGTGAAGAGAAAAACAATGAGTAAAAACCCCCCATTTCCCTACAGAATTGGGAGATAGGGTGGGACACAAACACCAAGGCACAGCGATGGTGCCCTGGCACAGAGAGAAGGGAGGCAGCAGCACACCCTCTGTGTGTCCAAGGGCAGSCTGATCCAGATCCTTCTACCAAAATTAGTCATGAGAGAACCTGGTCCTGACCTAACAGAGACACAGCCCTGCCTGCCAGGCTGATGGGAGCTGGAGCYCCTCTCCTCTCACCCTGTTAAATACACACCTGCTCTATAGGACATTCCCATGTGTCACTAATGTGTTTTGGATGTTTTAGTCAAAATGCTCAACTCACATTGGTTGTTTAAAAGTAAATAAATAAAATTGAATATGCCACATTTTAAAGAAAAATGCACAGCAGTAGCAGCCATCCTGCAGACAGTACATTTTATATGGTGATCCAAATGCACAGACTGTCAGTTAATGCTCTAGTACTTGCAATATATCACAGTATTTTCACTGAAAGGTGAGCAGCATGTCCAAAAATCTTAGAAAAATTTATAGTTCAGCAAGTCGYTTTCTGAAAAGCCGTATGAAACCAAGTATGCTTCATGACCTTTAAAAACCACTTTTAATGAAAGCATTAAAATGTTCATATAACTACTGAACAATGAAATACTGTATTTAATCCCAATGGGGGTTTTTTAAATATTGGCATTTCAGTTAATGTCTGAGACACTAGTTATCCATTACAAAAAATCATGTAGAAAGAATCCTATGTTTAATATAATATTAAATACTTTTGTCAAACTATTTCAGAAGTATTGAATGTTGGTTCCAAAGYGCACTACAAGACCCCAGAAATGAACAATCATCACATTAGGAAAAATCTAGAATAATCTAGAAACATGTTAAGTATGTGAAAAGTAGCTTTATATTTTGCTTTTCTGTTCAGTTTAGCACCAGCCAGGTAATGTTGCAATATTTGCAAACCATCAGCCATTTTCTTTATATACTTGATTTGAGAAAAGGATAATGACCTGGCTATGTGAATTTGTAACAGATTGGAACTTTAATAGTATGACTAGCATGACCTTCAATTACAAAGGCTGATTTTTCTTCCTTTTTTTTTTTTTTTTTTAATACAGGAATCAGGACACCTGGAATGTCTTTGGGGCGTGTGTGAATTTACATAACCATTACAAAGTAACTTTTTAACTGTTGCAGTGCAATATAAGGCCATAAAATCATAGACATATTGTGCCYCTGTTTTGCAGTAAATGAAGTTTAGACTTTGTTTCAAATTCTCTTCTTTTTGAAGTAGTGGCGAAGGATTGAATCAATGCTTTCTCTTGTGCTCTGTGCTGTGAAGGAGGTTGGTGTCTAACATTTGCTAGTTTTGTGTTAAACAGCTGATGGCACAGGCAACAGGCACAGCCCTGGCCAAGGAAGGTCCTGATCCCAGGACTCCTCTGCTCCCCGTTGAAGTGACACTGGAACAGCAGTGCCACCACTGCAGGAAGCATTGGAAATTTCCACCTGGAAGAACCCGGCACTTAAAACACCTTGGGAGGAAGAAGTGAATCCACACATTTTATGGGAAGAAAGCTTTGAGAACCACAAAGCTTAAAAAAAGCAGCTGCATGGCCCAGGCTTGAATTAACGAAGCTCAAGCTCTAAGCTCTGTCAGGATGGGACCACTCCAGACGCGGTTACATTTCGGCTCTGTGCAGCTGCAGAGAGGGAACTTCCCGGGCTGTGAAAAAGCCACATTATGAACTCAGCAAAACACAGGTCACCTTCTCATCCCACGCTGGGGTCCTGATCCATAGCTGGATCCTCATCTCTGAGTACCCACATGATGATATTCCACAGGTTACCTCAGCAGGAAGAAGCCAGAGCAGTGACATGACCAACGAGTGGAGTATTAGTAAGGTTGTTAGTAAGAGTAGGTGTGTGGTGTATTAGCTCAGCATTCTAAGGTAACCCTGACTGTGGCAACCTTGGTATTTTTCCTGGCAACTCTTCCACCTTGATACCCCTCTGGCCCTGCAGGAAGCTGCCCCTGACTTCGATGGAGCACCCCTCAAGGGAAATGTATTGCAGTGCTGGGAAAACTCTGGAAAGAGTCACCTTTCCTGCAGGGWGGGAGTTAAATTAGGCCACGTCGCATGGATGCAAGGCATTTGTATTTTTTTTTMWTTTATTTTATTATTATTCTGAGAATGGCAGTTCACAGAACCCGACTGCTGATTTCTACACAGTGCAGATAAGAACTGAATTGGTCCAAAGTTTAACAGTTTCCAGGGCTGGTGTGTCACACCCTGTCCGTGGGGAATACTGCCCTGGATCAGAGGCACTCCTGAGTGCGACCACACATATCAGCCAATTCTCCTGCCATGTCTTCTCCYATTTGTACCCTTGATTTTTCCCTTCTAACTCCCCACACAACTTCTCTGTCATCCTCTYCTCTCCACCTTGGCCATTCCCTTGCATTCTTCCCGACCCTTCTTCCCAGGACACGGCCATTCTCCACATCCTTCCCGATCCCCATCTCCCTCAGAACACCGCCATTCTCCTACCCTTCCCGATCCCCCTCAGAACATCTCCCTCAGAACACGGCCATTCTCCCATAGTTCCCGATCCCCATCTCCCCCAGAACACGGCCATTCCCGATCCCCATCTCCTCAGAACACGGCCATTCCCGATCCCCATCTCCTCAGAACACGGCCATTCCCGATCCCCATCTCCTCAGAACACGGCCATTCCCCCCGCACCGTTCCCGATCCCACCTCCCTCAGAACACGGCCATCCCCCATGGTTCCCGATCCCATCTCCCTCAGAACACGGCCATTCCCGATCCCATCTCCTCAGAACACGGCCATTCCCGATCCCATCTCCTCAGAACACGGCCATTCCCGATCCCATCTCCTCAGAACACGGCCATTCCCGATCCCCATCTCCTCAGAACACGGCCATTCCCGATCCCATCTCCTCAGAACACGGCCATTCCCCCACTGTCGTTCCCGATCCCATCTCCCCTAGAACACGGCCATTCCCCCGTTTTCCCCGGCCGGCACACCGCCGCCGCCGCCGCCACCTGACGCCGTTCCCCCCCCAGGCTCCGGGCCCGAGGCGGGGCGCGGGGGGCGGGCAGGGCCTCCCCGGGGCAGGAGGGAGGGACGGAGCAGAGGAGCCGAGCCGAGCCCGCCGCCAGTCCTTCCGTCCGTGCGGCTCCGTCCCGGCTTTGTTGTGCTCGGGYCCGGGGGCGGGGAAGCGGAGGGAAGCGGAGGGAAGCGGGGAAGGCTCCGCTCCTCCTCCGCGGCCCCGGCCCCGCTCATGGCGACGCTGGGCACATCCGGGCCTCTCCTCCTTCTCCTCCTCCTCCGGCGGCCGCCGCTGCCCTGAGCGCCCGGCCCGGCTCCATTCGCGCCTCCCCCGAGCCCTTGGCGGAGCAGCGGCGGGGGAGCCCCGGCCGGGGCCATGTCCAACCCGGGGGCCCGGCGGAACGGGCCCGTCAAGCTGCGGCTGACAGGTGAGGCTGGGCCGGGGGCGCGGGGCCAGCCCGGCCGGGGGGCGGGAGCGGCTCCTCCGGGTGTCGTTGAGGTTGAACCTGGGGCCGGAGCGGCCCCTCAGGCCTCGCAGGGAAGGGGAGGCGAGGTTTCCCTTCCTTCGGTTCCCCTCGGCCTCGGGCTCGGCGTGTCCGGGCTCCGCCGCCCGCCCGGCCCGGGCCCCGCAGYCGCCTGGGCGAACTTCAACCACCGCACCCCAACTTTGGGGTTCATTTTCCCTTCGTTTTCTCGGTGGAAACTCGAAAGAAACTGTCACACTCTGTGYTTTGATCTCTTTGTTTGTTTATTGTTGTTGTTTAGTTGGATTTTCAAAGCGATTTTCTCAGCTAAGACTGTTGGGCACTGGAGAGGCTCCCCAGGGCAGTGGTCACAGCCCCAAGGCTGCCAGAGCTTAGAGAGTCTTTGCACAACGCTCCCAGGGACAGGGAGGGATTTTGGGGTGTCCTGTGCAGCCTCGATGATCCTCATGGGTCCCTTCCAACCCRGCATATTCCACGATTCTRTGATTGTTCACAGTTCTTGGRTGAAGTGCCTTGAGCTGCCCTCCTCCAGAAGACCACTTGACCTCTGGTATTTTAAAATACCATAAAAACGGTTCACCTGCATGCTGGGAAGGGAAACAGTCTGGTTTAAAATACTTAAAACTATATCCTTTTCCGTATAACAACCCAGGTAGATATGTTTAGAGGAARAAAGTATTGGAAGTTCTGCTAGAGCTTTCTTAAAAAAAATTACAGGACACTTTGAACTAGCTCTTTTCTTCAAAGCATTGTAAGTCCTCCAGCACATAAATGATCTTGTGAGTCCTGAAGCATCAGTACWGGAAGGTAAGCTATTAGAAAAKAATCGCTTTTCACTCTAAATACTCATCTCTACATGTAGTGTACCCAACTAGCTTGAAAAAKAAATGTTTTAAGAAATGTTAAAAGAGTTGTTACATKTACTTTAGGTGCATGAGAAATATCTCCAGTTTAATGCCTAATAAAGAGAGATGTTTTCATACTGATTTTTCCAACGATGTTATTTTTACAGGAAAAGTAAAATGTATCTGCTTATGTTTTACTTTGGAAATACTCGGACTAGATTTGTAATCTAGTTTTCATGGAGATTTGTATGTGTCTCTATATTACACTTGGAAATAGAACTCCTAAAATGAGCGTAGCTGGGACTGCTACATGGAACAGTGCTGCCTTGTTTTTACAGAGTGTTTTGTAGCTTTCTCCTCAGGTTATTGCTGTGTTGATGCAGTGCTTTAATACTTTCTTCCCTGAGCAATTAGTGCTCAGACTTGCTTATCTTTGAAACATTAAAAATGGTCTGTGGCCTTATTTGAAAGCATGGAAAATACTGTCTAGGGAGTTGTCTTTCTCACCTCTGTGTTTTGTGTTCAAATTTGTTTAATATTTTATTTTTATTGAGGATTAAGCATATCATGAAATCGTGCCTGTGACAATATCAGTGTGTTGAGGGAAGTGTGATTGTGACYAGGCTCAAACAGGCTGTGGTTTTACACACTATGGTCAGCCCCCAAATGCAGCAGGTACAACCTTAAAGAATGTGTTTGGGGTTTTTTGTCATCTCATATTTTAGGCAGGGAATGTGCAGAGCATGGGATGAAGACAAAATTGTCTTTTTCGGACTGTTCCAGGGCTAGCTGCTCTTGCAGTCACTGAGTACCAGTTCTGATATAGGAACATTGATCTGTTTCTCCAGTATTTTCTGCTTTAGGTAATTGTGAGTTGTTTCACATTTGTTGTAGGGAAGCTTTACATGTTTAAGGAAAACATTGAATTTTAATAATTCAGCTGACATGTTGTCAGTTCTTGCCTAGGAATARTTTTAAGTGTTCTGTGTGGTTTTGATTACCCTTTTTGATTGGAAAAGCAGTTTGAGGGCTCTTGAGTTCTGAAACTGTTTGGWATTAGAAGAATCTGTATATCCAGTGTTTTTAAGAGTTTATTCTCGAACTGACAAATGCTATTTAATCTTAATTTTCTTTGGCTCTATGAAACTAGCAGTCTTCTGTTTTGGCTTGAATGTTTATAGGATTAATTCTGCAATCATTGTTCAGTGCTTATCTTTTCTGTTCATTATCTCTAAATTAGATGGTATAGATTAAAAAATGGATTTCAAGAACTGGATTCAATTAGCAGTTTTTCAGGACATAAACATTAAAGGTTTAGATGGAAAACATTGTTTTGACTGACTGGATAAATGACAGGGTAATGTTTGATGTGAGTCCAAGAACTGATCTGGAGCTAGTGCCCAACTTCTCAGTCCATCTTGAGGAGCCAAATAAAATATTTAACCTAGGCCTCATTTTGCAAAAAAGGTTGACTCTTTGTTGGGACCTTAAGAAAGTTCTGAGAAATGTTTGGCATACCTTTACACTAAGTGTTTAACAGTTTATTTAGGTCTGGGTTCCATAACAGAGACAAACCACAGCGGTGGCATACTTCTAGTAAGTTTTTATTTAGTTTGCAGTGCATCTGTGTTATACATTTATTATAAAAGGTTATTCTTTTGCTCCAAGGTTTATCTGTTTGTTGCCAATGCCATTTGATTCTTTGGTGAAACATATGTTGATATGTTTCGGACAATTTTGGGCTAGAAAACCTCTGGATAATTGTTAAAATCCAAGTTTTATAGCTACTGATGATAAATGTAGCAGGAGGTRTAAATCCTTGTTTCTGATTAAAATGTAGGCAGTGTAATTTAAATCAGCTAAAATCTAGAATTGCACTAGTCTTCTGCAGAATTTATCTTAGCAGCTTGTGATAACAATGTCCAGGGAAGTGTAAGGAAAGTTTCTTCAACTCTCACATATTTACCACCATTTGATCTAGTCCTGTCCTGAGTACGTCCGAGTTCTACCAAAGCTGCAAGTGCAGTTGTCCCCTTCCATTCTTGGTGTGATTTTTCTCAGTGTTGTGCTGAATTTAGGGATTTGTAAATACACTTCATGGTTGGACAGAATGTGCTATGATKTCTTCCACCCCTGTGTTGAACTGTGTTGATCTTACATTCTTCAGAAAACTGGGCAATGACCACTGCTTTCAGTAAATATTTTATGTCCTAATTTGTGAATTATCTAGGGTTGAAATAGCTRTATTTGACTGCTTTCACTTAGGAGATCAGTGACAGCTCTCTGAAGCCCATTACACTGTTTTGTCAAGGAGATAATTTCTAAAATCAACTTGAAGTCTGCAAAACTATGTGAGTATTAGAATATATTGAGTCAAGATTTAATGCAGAAGTTTATTTGGTTCATGTGTTGCAGGTAGTGTTTGTCTCAGAACTGTTAACAAGTAGAGAAACTTCCATAGCCACAAAGCACAGTTACACTGGGCTGGAAAAAGTGGTAATAAATATCCCACGGATAAAACTGGAATGAGCTGGAAGTTTTGCTGGTGCAGAATCAGATGTAGGCCTGAGGAGTTGTTGGATTTGTTTTTCCTMCTTCTTAATGCTTCCAGCTTTCCTGCAGGGTTTGCTGATTAGGGAAATAAAAGCACTGGGTGTTGTGTTGTGGAAAATGGATCAGCATCTCATGTGCTGTCCCTCTCTCTCCTCTCTTGCTGCTTTACTGTTTGTACAACCCTCACAATAAAAAGGTGGGATTGTACTGTAAAGTTAGTGTTGAAGGAAGAAAGTGCTACTGTTTTATCAGACCATAAAAACTCCTGTTGGGATGTTCATAATATTTCTCGAGAAACAGGTATATTATTTAGAAAAAGCCAGAGTATTCCTGAGCTTTGCAAAACAATGTGGAATCTTCAAACTTGTTTATTGCAGTGGATAAATACGAGTGTTAAATTAATACAGTTGAAGACAGTGGTTAACCTGAATTCTAAATTTTCCATCAGCAGTGGTGGAAGAAGGACTGAAGTTTATGAGTAGCAGAGCCTCCCTGTGGGAACATCATTCTGATCAATCAATTGATAAAGTAGCTCCCTGTATTTTTCTGCAGCAAGGCAGTGGTTTTAGAGTTGACTGAAATCGTAGTGCCATTTTAGGTCAGTTTAAAATCTGAGTGCTGTTTCTTTTTTCTCTTTGTAGTCCCTGGCTTCACTTTCTGGGCCCTCCCTTGTATTGACTCCAGCAACTGTGTAGCTATGGGATGAGCTGAAAGCTAATCCTACCAGGAAAAAAATGGTTTTTTGTACTGAAGGAGAGGGATGSAGAGAAGAAGCTGAAAAGAGGGCARGACTGCCTCTCTCTTACCAGCAGCCTGTAGTTAGATAGGCTTTGGTCAACAATAAAACAATAGGGCTCCTTCATGTAAGGTATATTTGACTTAAGTACTAGTTTTTGTAAGCCGCGTGTCATTAAGAAATCCAAATCAATAAATTACATAGTAGGTGGATTAAACTGATGCAGTCATAACAAAGTCAATAGACATGTCTAATCAGATGTACAGGGAATGATGGCTGCTTTGCCCTCAATATTTTCATCAARCTATGAAGTGTGTGTGTAAATACATGCTTTTTTATATACACAGTATATAGTTATAGGTATTTATATACATATAAATCTGTTGTGGATCACACAGATGCCAAAGAATTGTAATAAACAACTGAGCAGCTGTATGGAGCAGTTTCAGCTGTTTGTTTCTATGAGTTCAGCTTGTAGGACAAAGTTTTATTCATCTGGGTATAAAATTAAGTGTCTGTGTTCAAGAGTACATAGTGGGGTATCATGGCAAACAAAAAAAAAAGACCAGAAAGGATTTGGGGGAGGAAATTGTAGTAGGAAAACGGTTATATGGGCGCTTCAATTAAAAGATTGAAATTCAGTTAAAAAAACTCACTATTCACCTTTGGCTGTACAATCAGGAGACCAGCACATAGAAGCTGATAGAGGRTTTACATGTGTAGGTAACATATGGGGCATATGTGGGAGACATATGGGAAAGCTGCAGGCAGTCCTAATGGTAATGTTTAAAAAACTTAAACTATTGTGGGGGAAAAAAGAAAAGAAGTCCTGGGGGTGGAAAATCAGTGAGTAATGTTTAGAATTGTACTTTTCAGTTAAGTTTAAAGAGTTTACACTGTCCCATAATGTCTGCATAGCTGAACAAAGCTGAGAAACTCATCTAGTGGTGACAAATTATATTCTGTTTTCTGTGTTAATCACACAGAAAAATCTGATCAGGYCCCAGATGAAAACATTTTATCTTTGTGTCCGTAAGGTGAATGGGTAGATCCCTGAAAGAAGGCAGCTTTTAATGTTTTGTTCTGGTTTAGCTCATGGCCTTTGAAATGCTTCCTTGCCTTGCCATCTTAGTGAGAATGACATCTCCCCACCGGGCCAGACCTTTCTTGCAGTATTTAAAAAAGGGTGGATGATTTCTTTGGGTGTCTTCCCTGCTCTCCTCACAGCAGTGACGTGAGCTGGCTCCTGACTTGGCTGAGTGGCACAAGTGCATTGCTGCACAGGCTGTTATGTATTTGCTTTAAYGTGTAAAATGTAAATGCTCATCACACGTGCAGGGCTGAGATCATTCCAGTGACTCTTGAGAGGTGGGAAATATTCAGTGATGTCAGGGTGATGTCAGGAATATTCAGTSATGTGTAAAAGTAGGTGCTGTGTGTGTCTGCTGTTAGCAAAGCATGTTCCTGTTTGGGGAAGATGCTCAAAATCTTGAGGGACATTTGTCAATAATATATTCAAGGAAGCAAATTGTTGACTTTTTCTTGCTGCTTAATCTTTAAGTACTTCCAGTGAAAGCATAGATAAGATTGCTTGTAACGTTAAAGAAATCTTTGTCTGTTGATAACAAAGCTCAGGRCAAAACTGGCTGAGCATTATCATCTGAGTTTAAGGGGAGACTGATGCAGGATGGAGAGTAGACATGGCCAAGATCATAAAAAGGATAAACCAAGTAGAGCTGGGATTTAGAGCCACTATCTTTTGACTTTCTGCCCATGAACATTGTTTCTTTTGAGTTCAAATCCACAGAATGGTTCTGTTTTGGGCCTTCTGAGACTCTGCAGTTGAGGTGATTTAGGTTCAGTTATCTCTCACATGCCCCATTTGTTTTGCACTGTCAGCTGAATTTTAGCATCCTGCAGAGTCTTGGGAATTGCTTTTTTTTTTCCACTTTAAAATAATTTTTTTGCTGTTGCTCTAACAGATTGGACCAGGAGGRCTGGTATCCCCAGGAATGAGTAACATATTGGTTTTGATGAAGTGTTACTCACATTTTCAAACTTCTGAAAGTGAAAGAAAAAGTAGCAGTATGTGAGTTTCTGGGCTGTAGGCTGTTGGTAATTTTCTGGAATGAATCTTGGCCAGTGAGTATTTAACCCAGCTTACAAGGCTTGTTTTCTTGGAGAAAAGGAGAGTCACTCCATGGCTGTGGGATTGTCAGTGGAACGGCTTCAATGCATCCTTTCTGCAACCAGTTCATTTGAGTTGTTTCAAATATGCAGAGAATGTCCAGGCTGTGTAATTTACAGGTCACAGTAAAACTGTGTACCCAGATTCTGCCATTCATGCTTAAATCAGCGTGTGTGGTGCCACATCTTGCCACAAACACTGCAGTGACCATGCCTTAGTAAAGCTTTCCAACCCACAGCACCCATTTTTGGGATGCACGTGTCCCTCTGCTCCATCCTGTGCTGTCACATGGGGTGGGCTGAGGAATATATCCAMGTTAAAATCCAACTCTTTTTGTCATTCCCCCTTTTCACTGGGTATAGGGAAGGACTGTGGAGGGTTGATGTGTAAATGAGTGGTGGCTTCAGGCAGGTTCACAGAGCAGCAGGCTCTTGGTGGCATTTTCATTCTGCCTTGACCCAGATTTTAACATTAGTGATGGAGTTAAATGGAGTAATAACTAATTATATCTGTCATGATGCTTCTTTTTAACATGCTTAACCATTTGATTTGGAGTTTATATATAGATGCATGCATTAATTCAATTATAGATGCAGTTGTGCTTATATTTAATTGGAGGTGGAATCTGTGTTGGCAATACTTAGAGGCATTTTCTGAAAACTTGAATCAACTTGGAGATTTCTTCCTAAGACAGATAAAGACCAGGCTGTGCACTTTTAAAATTATGTATGGTAAAGCTCCTGCTTTGTGCATATTGTAGGGCATGAGGAAAGTGGATGTAGCATACTTAGTAATTTGCTGTTTCATTTTAGTAAAAGGCAATCTAGTAAATGCAGGCATTTTTTTGAGAAAAAAAAATTTAAAATGTACTAAAATTAATTTTATTATCAGTGAGGGAGGAAAGATATATCTGGGTTAGAGTACTACGAACATGGCTTGTTAAAAAAATAAAAATCATTAAGCTTGCAAAGGAGCTAAACATGTCTGAATAAAATTCATAGMATTACATTCATGCTGAACTGCCTGGGATTAGAAATTCATGGCATTAATTGTACCAGCATTTAGGTATCCTCACGACAAATAGTTCATCAATTTGACTCTTAACAGAAAATGTTCACCTTGTTATGAAATTATTTATTTATAATATGTATAAATATTTATTTTCAGTGAAGGTTTTCCCATTCTTTTCCTGGGTGGATTTAATTAAATAGTTTATAGCTCTGTATAGAAGACTGTGCCCAGGAYTAAATGAGTAATGGCATTGTAATGAGTAAGCATTGTGCTCAGGTGTAGTAATGTTAAGGTGTCCTGTTTTTTGTTTAGCAGCAAAATAAGTACTTCTGTCTTAATTTATAAAAGGGGACATCAGATGTGATGTAAGGAACTTTGTAGGATGGAGCTGATGTGTAAAGAAATGTAAAGAAATGTGCATGTCATGATGCTGAGTACAGCACTGAGCCAGGCTGTAATGGTTCAATGAGTGCACTGCCTGTGGAAATCTGAAGATACTGAGCATTTCTCTTCATGGTGATAATACAAATGTATATATTTTAAAGGACACAAAATAGCTGCTGCTAAGTACTCCATTTAAATGGACCTGAAGGATCTCATCCTCSCATCTTCTGGAGAGCACTTGCTCAGCAGTACCAATTAGAAAATTAAAAGTTACCTTTTTAAGCCTGGGTGCACAGTATATGACACATAAATTGACCAAATTATAAGGAAGGGTATAATGCAGGATAAAGCAGAAWTTTTCTACTTTGGTTTAGAGAATTGTAGTAGAAAGTGCAAAAATATTTTGAACTGCTCTTGCAGAAGGTTCTTGCTAACTGAAGGTTGTGAACAACCATATAATGTTTTTGTGCCATTGTTCATAATTTCAAGTGGGTCRTGTGTGTGGCATTTCTAAGTTAGCATTTCTAACTTGCAGTTCTCAGTGCTTGGGAAGCACARGGTGTTGGTGAACAGAATCTTTAAAGGTGTATATATCACAAACTGTTACCATCAACCCTTGGTCAAGGATGGATGTTTGGAATGGGGAAGAGCAGCTGTTTTCCTCTCTTCAAGCTTATTAATATTGCTGCACAGGGAAAGTGCCCCTGGTTTCTTACAGAAGAAAATGCTGCCTGTAAATTCCAGGTGCCACGCTATAATTCCAATTTGCCTTAAATAGTTTTAAATCATACTTTTGTTTTAAAGTCAAAGGGTTTAAATCTTTGTGATTGTACTAATGTGAGGGGAGCAAGATTTATCCTGAAATTGTGCTGTCATGAAACACTGTGACCCTTTTGTGAACATATTTGGGATTTCTACTTAAGAACTGGCTCGAAAGATGATTTAAAATGTTGGCTTCTGCTTCCTACTGCAGCAGGAAAAGAGAAGGCCTTTAAGGAAAAAATGACTTAGAGTAATTTTCAGTAGTACGTGCGTCGTGCCTGGCTTGTCATAAAATATTTGTGTAGTCTTCTCTCCCTTCCTCAAGCAGTTCCCACAGTTCAGAGTGTTCTCTCTGTGGCTCTTATTGGGGGAGTAAAAGGAGGTTAAAAGTTYTGTAGTTCTATCTACAAGGATAGACAGGAAAGTTCATGGTTCCCCTCCCAAACAGCAAGTGGTGATTCTGCCTGGGGGGGGATCATATATATTTGTCTGTGTCTCACTTGCTTCTGTGGCCAGGGGATCATGAAGAAATTTCTGTTCATTTGTGAGATGTGAATGTGACATTGTGAATACGTGCCTCGGATTTCCTCATTACAATATTTATCATTTTTCCTGAAAGTTTCTTTCCTCTGGTGAATTGTTCATCCTGTAGAATCAGTCAGCTATTTCCTGTGTATCAGCATAATGTAACTTCATCTGCACTGGACAGGACTTTGGACCCATTCAAAAACTTTATATTTTTCATAAGTTTATTGAAATTTAGTAACCTCACTCTCTACATTTCTAGAGTTCTTTGCAGAGTGTTCCACACCTGCAGGTGCACTTGTTCTGCTYCCACCTCATGTCACTGCAGTGGAGTGCAGTGAATGCACAGGAAAATTGTCCCTGGTCACCCTGACCCTCGGAGTGTTCCTTTGTCCCTTCAGCACCGTGGGGTGTGGGAGCGCTGGGGCCTGCACTTGCTTCTACTTTGTGTCATTTGAACATGGGATTGCTTTGTCTGTCTGAACATCGTGGTCTTTTATTTGCCACCAGTGGAATTTTTAACTACAGCTGAAGTGGGAATACYGAGCTGGAGCTAATAATGTCAACTCCAGTTAGCGCTTCCCATTGTAGACACTGCTCCGTGCTGTTAGCAGCMGCCTAACACGGGCATTTTTCATGCTGAGGAGCTGAATCAGATCGAATTTATTTTGGGAAGATTCTGTTAAACTTCAGCCAGTTTCGAGAAGGATTAAAAATCCATTGCACATCTCTTAGAAATCCTTTGTTCTTGTGAACGCTTTATTCTTGGGCAGAGGCGCTGTCACACAGGGACACGGTAATAGGCAGGTGTGGCTTTATCAGGGTTGGTGCAGGTTTAGTGAGGGGACAGCAGGAGCTGAGCTCTGCCTCTTAATGCTGAATACAGCGTGCTCCTGGTGTGAAGAGAGGAACCTGTGGGATGCACAAGCTGAATGAAGGTGGAGGAGAACGGAGTGACCCAGAACACGGAGCTGTCTGGACAGATGAGCGGATGGTGGACACTGATTTTTGTCAGGATGAGGCATTGGGGATCTGTTGGTGCCTGGGCTSTGGTTCTGCAGCACTGAACATGGCACAGGGAGGCAGCCCAGAGTCTCCTGTTCCAGACCTTTCCACTCTTGCCCTTGTAACCAGGGAATGCTCTTGCTGCACGTGCGATGTKTGTTGGTGATCTGAGCGTTCCGTTGGGAAGAAGGGGTCATCTACAGCAGAGGGGCTTTATAGRAACTCAGGATGCATAACGTGCAAAGAATGTAAGTGGTTACAGTTGGAAAGAGGCCAGAAGTTGAAAAACAAACAGGAAAAAACACCCACCCCAAAATTTCTCCCATCTGTTCCTTCGYTCCACATGTTCATCACCTTGATCCTTTATAGAAGAAACAGGGAATTAAGGGCTGGCTTCTGAGTCGCCATGATTCAGARCATAATTCTAAAAAGGCTTGCAGATAAGATCAGGGTTACTCCTTATGTGTAGAACAAAAGGAATTCTTCAGCTTTTAGCAAACCTGAGTAGTTTTTTTAAAAGACCCTTGGTTCTAAGCGTATCTTGGTCACTTCATTAATGCTAATAGTTTCTGCTTTAAAAGGGTYAGAAAACTTGCTCTTAATTATAATTGAATTAAGTAGTTTTGAAGTTGCCTTGGCTAATTCACATGCCATATTTTCACAAAGGTTTTGGAGTTACATTTAATGTTTTTTTCAGAGAAGTGTTCTCTGCTATTGAGTTCATTGCATGAAAGATTTGAGCTTTTTTAACTGTGGTAAATATCAAGTGGACAGAGAAGGCTGTGAGCTATGGCAGTCATCATGTGTGCRCTGTGATGGATTCTGCATTCTTTGTGAATATTTCTCCATGGTAGAAGTCTGTCCTTTAATTTTACAGTTTATCCCCACTGGACCTGCACCAGAGCATCCTYTGTGCCAGGGGGTAGATTTGATACCCTGTGCTCTGCCAGTGTTGTGAAACACTTTGATCTTCTCTCAATGTGTGTGTTAAACACACATCAAGGAGCCTGCAGAAGAGTTTGACCAGTRAAGAAACAAACCACAAGTTACCTGTACTGGGCAGGAGCATCTCCAGCAGGAGACAGGCAGATGTGCCGTTTGAAGTTTCTTGCAGTGGTTTGTGACAGTGAGGAAAAGTTATGGGTGCATTCAGATGGATGATTTTTTTATTTTTCTAGTAAACTAAAAAGGAATGAACTGATACAATGTGAAACTCCAACACTGCATAACAGTGGTTCTCTTTTCCCCCCAATATTTGACACAAGGCCGAAACAAAGTCTGCTCCTATGGGACTTCTCTTCCAAAAAGCTGCTCATTTTCACACCTTCTTGAGCTTTGGGCAATTATAAAGTTACTAAATGCTTGATTTTATTCACCTGATTCCTATTATCATGATTTAAGGTCAGTGATAGSCTTGTTTGCTTCCCAGGTGGGTGTTCAGGATCTGTTTGGTTTTCAGGTATGTGCTGCATGCATCACTTTGTACTGAAATAAATACCTATTTATCAGCTTAATAGAAGAGTAGTTAAGAGTTTAAGAGGTGAAGTATGTCTTTGTTGTTGTAAGTCTATTAGATTCTTAAAAAATAGAGAACCATTTCCATCAGGGTGTTAACTACATTTCATAAAATAACCTTTTTCTAACAACATGTTTTGTTATTTGCACACATATGCACGTTTGGTTTGTTTTTATTTTAAGGGCATGCTTTCTTCATTTTATTTGGCTAGGGTTTTTTTTTTCTACTCTTTAATTGAAGTATTTACAATATAGTTATTTTTGTTATAGTGAACCATTTTATTGTTTCAGAAGTGAATGAATCATATATTCTGGGTTATTTTTTCCTGGCAAATATTTTTCTTTAATGGTTACTCAGGGCTAGCTTAAGTTGTACGGATGAATAATACTTGAAGTGCGGTGTCTGATTCATAATTTCAAATGTTACAATGAAAAACCTTGTGAAACTATATATATATATATGTATGTGTGTATATTTTTACTTTCAAGAGTGTTAGCTTCACAGGGGACTAGACTGGCTGTGTAGCAGGGCAATGAAATAATACTGCATCTTGAGTTCGTTGTTTGCTCTGACTCATCTCCATTTCCTAAAATCCCAAGATTTTGTTCTGTTTCTCAGCTTTCTGTCTTCTTCTCTGTCCCACCTGGAAGAGAAGGTGCTGGCTCTGCAGCTGAACTTCCAGACCTGTGTTCCCTTTGCAAGGGCAGGGTGTTTGCAATGGGGTGTTGGATGGATGAAGGGAGGGATTGGGGGAATCCTSTGCTACTCTACAAGGCAAACACAATTTTGCAAATTGAATTTTGGAAACAAATATAGCAGAAGGTGGTGTGGAACGTGCTCGTGGTCAATGAGTGTTCARTCACAGGTTCTGTCTGGCCTTCCAAGTCAGTCCCAGGTGGGAGAGTCCAGGTGCATTGCCTTGACTGCTCAGCATGAATTCAGCAGCCAGATTTGAATGATACAAAATGAGTGAGTGGCTCCACAGCCCCCTGAGAATGGAAGAGAGGAATGTCAATACTCCATATTTTGTTAGCCAAGTGTACATTCTCATATTTTTGTTGATTATACTGAGATTTAAAATATTTAGGAGAGTATCAAAAGAGCATCTGCTATGCAGGCATGTGAACAGTATGTGAAACCTGAAAAGAGCAGGTCTTCATTCTTTTTTGCATCTGTATAACTGATTTATGTARTCTGAAATGCAAAGACTTAAATTCTGGTAGATTTTGTTTAGGGATAAAACTATCAAACACAAGCGTTTTTTTCATGTTGCCAAGATTCACTGTAGGGAGGTTAAAAAACCTAAAAAAAACCAACAAAAGACYGAATGACMAAAAAAMCCCMAAACAATAAAACCCACCCTATTCTCCCCGTATTTTCTCTGCTGCCCCTGCCCTAGGCTTTATTTATAAACATCAAATATTTATAAACAGCAAGTAATGCACATTCTTTTACATGCACAAAGCCCTGGGAAGATGAGGAAATGTTTTAGTATGTGTGAGGCATTTAATACTTTCTTTTGCTCTGATTTATCTTTCAAAGAGCTGTGRAGGCCTGCCTAAAAAACTAGAATACATTCACTGTGATCTTACATTACCTTTGTTTAAAAGAGTGAAACCTCTACTGGTGGAACTCAAAAATTCATTGACAGAATGATTAGAACAATAAATATGACATAAAAAAATGTGGTTATTGGATAAACTGGTATGAGCCCAGCTGCTGAGGATAAATTGATTTTGCTGTTGCTTTAAATCTGTGATGTGTTGGTATTTTGGCAGAGTAAGAAAAACAAGGATATTAGAAATTAATTTACTGCCCTGGGATTAGTAAGGAGTGTTGTGTTTCTGTGACTGGGGCAGGACGGGCTGCTGGAGATGTGTCTGATAAACAGGACGAGGTCTAGTCTGACAGCTGGCAACAATAGCTTTTGCTCAAAGTCAGGTGTACTAAATTAGCAAATCTATTACAAGGCTACAGGAGAAATCTCACAGAAGACAAGCCTTGTAGGCAGAAGTGCTGCCAAATGGGAAATGATTCATCGTCTCTGAATGGGATGAGCACTGAGCAGAAGCAGTTTAAACCTCAGACTGCTTTGGCTCATAAACCACCAAATATGCGATTAACACTTTATCTTCTCCAATCCCGTGGTTTTTGTTGTCTCCTGAAGAAMAGTCTGTATTTTGGAGCAAAATCTGTGAGATTGTTTGGTTGTTCTAATCTCTTTTGTACGTTTGGATGTATTTAGATTTTTTTTGGGTTTTAGCTAAAATGACAAAATGTGTGTGTGCACCCTAAAAAACACTCCTGCCTGTGCCCTTCAGCAACAGCACCTTTTAATGGGGACAGTTACATGGCAGGAGTGCAGGCACAATTCCTTGCACTGATTTAGTGTACTTTATTTGCTTATATTTAGTGAAAATACATGATTAGCTGGAGATGTAGTTTAATGTAGGATGCTRGTTGCAAGGTGATCACTGCATTTTRATTTTTAGTATTTTAAAAACTTACATCACTTTAACATTAGCGGTGCCATTCGTAGTCTACAATGCTGAAAGATAAACTGGAARTGTATTTGTGAATTCCTAAATTAAATTAATGCAGAAAGGAGGTACAGTTTACAAAGGTGGATGAAGCAATGTAAAGGGGAARAAGCCTGTGCCCTCTTTGTCTCCATATAACTGATCAGAGTTTTAGCATATCTCTGGTTCTTATTTTAGTATAAATTGTCATATTGGCTCTAAAATACATAAGTGATAGATAAACTAGAGGAATTAGGTCATTGGGAGGTGCTTAGTATTAAATAATTGAGATGTAAGAAGATAGTTGTGAGAGGAAAAAATATTGTACTTGGAAAGCTAATATATTTGTTTAGCAAATAATTCTGTTTGGGTGCCCTGGGGTAACACTCAATTAGCAGTTGAGATATCCAAGGAACAGTGTGTCTAGGAAATTCATGTAAGGATTGCTCTGGAAAGCTCAGCCTGCTCTTACCTTGCTTGTGCAGCCATATAAGAAATGGTGGAAATCAGAAGGGATATTTAACACTTTGTGAGCAGAACTGCAAGAGGCTGATGGCCTCTTGAATAAAAAACTGCAGGGACATGAGTCCATAGCTGTGTCCCCCCTAAATCCCCATCGTGTCCACTTGGACTGTCTGAAGTTCATAACTGGTGTTTGAGGGCARTGGAAATACTTGGCTGCTCCTTCCACTTGGAAGCCATTCCGCCTTTGTAGGAGCCGAGTAATGAAATGTTCTCTGACTTGTTGGGAATATTTGCGTGGATTTTTATCCATTTGCTGTACTGCTGGGAGTGTTGATGTACAGTGCTACACTTTCTGCATTTGTGTGATCAACTTTAGACTCTGCCTTTCAGTCTCACCTCCTTCCCATTATCTTTCTTAGTCTTCACTCTCTACTGCTTGATACGTTCTACTCTGTGTTCCTCTTTCTCAAAAAAATTCTTGCATTTTCACTTCTTGAGCATCATCTTCCCAAAAGATTTCTGAAGTCGTAGTTTAAATGGCATGGCAACATTCTTTGGCAAGATCCTTTATCTCCATGTCTTGGTGAAGTATTACATCTGAATCTCTTGGTSTTCTGTTTCTTTAAATTCCGTTTTATATTATTTCATACAGTACTAGATAAATTGTACTGATTTGACTAAATAATTTMAGCAACTTGTGTAAAACCAAAGTAAAATAAAAACAAGGCTTTACTGTAAGTTGCTTCAGTTGAAATAAATAGGATTGCTCATTCTATTGGCTCATCTCTGTTCAACAGCAACAGCTTCTTAAACTGTTTGGATTTGTCCTGTAGCACACATCTGTTTAAACAGAGAAACCAAACTGAATATTAAAGGACTGCAATAACTAAATCAGTTTATAAATGCTGTAGTCTGATGATGTAATAATCTCCAGGAGATGAGGCCTCGTGGATACGTGATGGGGGATAAGAYTGGACCGAGGTACACGAGAGCTTTAATGATGTTTGAATGGTGGCATTGGCTTGGTTTTCCATCARTGCTGCCTTTAAACAACTGGAATTTATTCCACTTAGATGAATCTGCATTTCTGCAGGTACAGACAGAATTCCATCACCAGAGGCATGAGCTTAGTAAGCAGGTAAAGGTGTGTATATAGTCCMCACATCTTCCTGCTGACCCTGCTTTATTGTTGGCAGAAGTCAATCTGTAAAGTTCCAGAGAGAGGCAACTTCCAGAAGTGAAAGCATTCCACTAAACCAATTTTCAAAAAAAAATTTAAATATAGGGACATTGTGCTTGAACATTTCAACTGTATTAAATAAGAAAAAGGCAGGAGCCACGTACTTTAAAGGAGACAGAATGTCTGAGGTTGTGGATATTGATGATAATGCAGGAATATGTAGGAGTACATCACTCATCTGTATTGCCCCATATTATATCATTTCAGTACATCAGGTGTAGTAATAAAACAAAATTGTGCTGAACTAGGAGTTTAGATTAAGGGAGATGCTTAACTAACGATTTTTGCTAGTGATAGTATCAAAATCATGACCCGCTTAAACTCTTTAMCATTGTTTTACTTATTAGAGGATTTTTTTTGTAAATTACTTAAATATATACCTGAAATGCCAGAATTCTTTTTTTTTCTCCCTAACAAAAGTTGTTGCTCGAGCTTTTGTCACGAGTTAGGAATTATTTCTTAAAAAGCATCTGACAATCCTTTTGTTAGTGCTGATAAAATCAATATTTACAGCATTTTGCTGGAGTGGCATGGGAATTACTCATGAAGGGTAAATTATGTCCATGCTTTTGAGGTTCTTTTTTTTTTTCTTCCTGGTTCTTTTCTGTCCACCTCTTCCCAGAAAAGCCCCGGCAGTAGCGGTGTTCCCCAAGGATCCTGTCTGCAGCAGAGTTTTGAGATTTCCTGTTTAAATCACAYGTGTGGCCATGGCCTGACAGCAATGGCAGCACAGCCTGGAACGCTGCTGGGATCCACAATTCCTGACATCCAGGAGTCTGACTTAGCTGCAGGTGCCTCTTGTCTGAGCCCTTTTTAAAATTCAGGGCATTTTTGTCCGGTTGGTAATTAGATCATGAATTTCTTTTGTTGTTGTCTGTACTACAGCTCATTCAGAGGGTGGAGAGTTTTACTGCAGTGAAACAAATCCAAGGGCTCTGCTCCTTGCTGGCACGTTTTACCCCAGCACGTTTTCAGAGGTGCACAAAATACATCAGACAGAGCTATCATTTATTTCTCCCGTTAGCTTTTTCCCCCCACTCCTGTTCCTCTCAAAACAAACTGAGAAATAGATGGGTGAATTTTCATGTTACTTTTTTTATTTACCCATCAGAGGAAAGATCCTATGCTCTCTTAAGTGTTTTGCAAGTTGATAATTTTGGATTAATTGCTTCTGTTTTGGTTATAAACTGACTGCTGGGATTGCAAACAAGTCTTGAAGGACTGAGGTAAGATTTTTAGCACAGTGATTCTAAGAGTTTGAGATAAGAGTAACCCCTTTTCTTTACCTGAGTTCTTAAAAACTATTTTTTCCCTGTATTTCTTAGATAATTGAATTAGAGTTTACTTCGCTCCCACTTGGATATAAAAACCACCTCTGCAGTTTGAGATTAGAGTAACATTACCAATATCAAGTAAAGTTCTTTTTTCTAATGGACTACGTTTTTAATACTGCAGGAAGGTAAAAAAAATTGAGACTCTTACAGCAAATATAACAGGAAAGCTGGAGAGTTCTTTTATCTTTTTGATGGATTTCTGTTTCCCACCCTGATTTTGTTCATTGGAATACAATTTTATACTTGTTACCCTCGTTAGAAACAGAAGGGGTAACTTTGAAATTGGTCTGAAAATTGATCTTTGCCTTTGTCTTTTAAAGTATTCTAATGGCGGTTAATCTAAAGCTGCGTTGTTTCCCCCGCTCCAGGTGACAGCACAGGTTTGAGTCTCTGTAAGTGGTGTCTGTATGASAACTCCATGGTGAAAAATAGGTGAGATGGGAGGGTTGGGCCATTTTGGAGGCAGGTGGAGAAGGGAAATGGAATTTGTAGTGTATGAAAGTTGCATGTTAGAAACATCCTGGCTGGTCCGAGAGGCTCCATCCACATTGAACCAGGAAATGCAAATATTCCCAATAGCCTTTGTTTTCTTTAAGTTTCCCATGTSTTACCTCTGCTCTTTTCTCAGAGCTGTGGCTGAAGCCCTGATTTACACAGAGCTCTGATGAGGATGGTTTATCTTGTATCACTCAGCTTTAATTTACACRTTTGGTACATAGCTAAAAAMAAGCAAACCAAACTGTTTTTGYATCTACTTAATTTAACTTGAATTAACATGAATCTTCATAAAATAGACTTGTAAACCTTCCTGGTAAGATTTGCAGTGCCTAGAGAGGGCTGCTATCTTCATTGCAAAAGTGGCAGCATAATTCCTTTGCTTTACCTCTTGAGAGGCGTATCAAATAAACGGGACACATGAATAGGGTGGGTGACGTGTGTGGCAGCGAGCCCATCGCCCAACGAATCTAGGAAACGTGAATGCATGAGCTGCTCCAAGGAAGAATTCAATGGTCTGGGGGTTTTTTGTGTTTTGTTTTACTTTTGGCTTGAAGTGGAGTGAGGGAGGAGAAGTGGAAAAGGAAGCCTTTTGTTTATAGTGAAACAATGCTGTGAAGTAGACATCATGATGTAAAAACAGGAGTCTAAACACGGCAAATCTCGGCAGGCTCCATCTGGCCGCGGCCACGAGCCACTCAGCCGTCCCCAGCACAGACTGCTGGAGTCTGGAGTCGCTGTCGTGTCGTCCTTCCCTTACGGGAATTTCAAATAGCCTTGGAGACTCTCTCCCAGAATTTTATTATTGCACGAGATGAATGATTTATTGGCTTAACTGTTTCTATCCAGTGATGCGTTGCATCTTTGTTCTTCTCTCTGATGAATGGTGTGATGTTTTCGTTTGGAATTTTAACTTCCATTCTACCTGCAATTTATATGGGTCTGGAATTTTAAATCTAGTCACAGCACAGCTTGTTCTTGGGGAGAACTTAGAGTGAATCTGTTGAACAGAAAATGTACTGGTTTTATGCTAGGTTCTGGCATATTTTGCAGTAGTTTAAATTGTATTTCATTATATATTTGTCACTTCTGGATATCCATATTGCTGTTTGGTGTTTGAGTGCTGGTCATTTTGGTTTTTTCTGTTTAGTCCCACAGGAATCATTCAGATTTGTTGAGTCACAGATTTTCTGACTGGCAGTGCTTATAATGTATGTGATCCTTGGAAATGGGTTTCACTTTACATGAACTGTATTAAGGATTTAGCATCTGGGTTGTGTTGAACTTACAGAAATGTGTTTATGGGACAATTTAGAATTGTAACAATTAGTAAAGGAAATTCTTGTTAAAAGTGCTTTTCTAATACTATGTTTATACTAATGCATATTCGAATAGAGTTTATTTTAAAGCTGTCTACCTTGTGTTTGGACATCAGTCTAGCAGTGATGCTTTTATATGTCACTTAGAATATTTTTTGCAGCCTGACATGTTAGTATTAAAGAGCACTCTAAAAATCCATTAGTACTTTGGAATTGTTCTAATGCAWATTCTTAGTAAAAGCTAGAATTGGTACATGATTCTAAGCTTGCATTCAGTTTAAACGAGAGAGAATCAGAAATTCATTTCCTCCCAGAATAAGCTGTAGATGTACCTGTGAGGCATCTGTGCCTGTTGAAGGACTCACCATCCCTTCCAAGTTGTCCTGGCTCCCATAACTCAGGAGCAGAAGGGATGATGTGATGCAGCTCCTAATTCACATCAGGAGAAGATCTCCAGGTGAAGCAGCCCAGTGATGGTGTTTGGGGTGTACCTGGCTGCTTCCCCTGCAGCTCTTCGTGCTGCAGAGCCAGGGATCCAGGGATGGTGGACAGTGATTGCCTTGGATTTCATCAAGGAGGCTGTGTCTGAAATCAGCATAAGCGTGTCCAGTATCTTTGGGTGAACTGGGCTTCCCTGTGCTGGCATATGGCACCTGCATCTTTGTGTGTTGCCCCTACTGTGCCCTGAAGAGGAGGCAATTTGGAGTGTTCATTGGGTAATGCTGAATTTCACAATGAAGTATTCGAGAAAAAATTGTCCTGCCATCCTCTGTGTGTATACGTGTTTTGTACTGGCTSTAGTTTAGAGCTCATCAGGTTATTCTGAATTTCTGGTGCTTTGTGAGACCCAGAAGGAGCAGCTGTAAGTAAAACAGAGCAGCCTGGAAGCAGTTGTGTGTGTACTTGCAAGAGAAGTGCTTTTTTGTGTTTTAGTTCGGCTTTTCTGAGTGTGCTTTGGGAAATGGAAAAGCTGAATGTTGAAGGAGAAGGTTGTGTCTGAAAACCTKAAGGCTGTTAGCTGGTTATTTTGGTATACTGGTGACAAAATCTGCTTTTTAGCTTAATTTTATTTTTAATAAAATAAATTTCTGGTGCTGCAAAACAGAGGCAGGAGGAAAAACTGTCTGTCTGCATTAAAATGAAAACACTGAGGATGTRTTTTGCTTTTAGAGCTGAAAGTTCTCTAGGGGTATGGAGTGCACTTCTCCAGCACAACTGCAGGAAGGGCAGCCTGGCTGATCCTCCTGCTCTGCAGCCATGTGCTTCTGCCACTTCCTTTGCAGCAGGTTGAGGGATGGCGTGACTGCAGGATAAGTCTGTGCAGCTCTTGGAGCCAGGGGTGAGCTAATCCGTCTCCCCAGAAGGTTAATTTTCTGTTAAGCCACTTCAGCTTCCTGCTCTACCTTGTGTCCCTGTGCTTGCTGGACCTGCTTTGAGGCAGGAGCAGCTGCAGCTCCCTGTACTGTTGGGTGCAACATGAAATTCTCCAATCCTGCTTGGAATAATGGGTTAGCTGCTGTGTTCTGACCCATTTCAAACCCCTGTGTACCTGTAAAACACAGTATTTGTCAGATTTACCTGTCTTTGTGTGCCACTTATTAACAATTATCAATTGCAGTGTTCCAAAAAGCAGGAATTTCAATAAGCGAACATAAATTCCTAGTTCTGCAGTCACGTTCTGTCACATTTTGGTCATCGGCAAAAAGAGCACCTTTCAAAGGAAACGGAACCTTTAAAAAGGATCCTCAGTGAGATTTAACTGTAGAATAAAACTTAACGTSAATAGTTGGGGTAAACAATTTTATTTTGAAACCTTAATTGAGGAAGTTATTACCTCAACAGCTGTATTTGCAAAATCCATACRGCGTTATTTACAGTTCTTTGTTCAACAAATAGTTGAAGACCTCCTGTTTTACATCTTTCCATGTGGGAATTCGGGCAGGTCCAAGGAGAGAATGCAARCAGAAAAATATAAATTTCATAGGAGCATGCCAACAGTGGAAGAAACCAGTAGGAATTTGTTTCAAAATGTTTAAAGTATTGAGCCATCCTGCTGGAGCCTGCGCACCGTGCGCCGTTTGCCTGTCACAAACGGCTTTTCTAAACGAAGTAAGTGAATTTGCAAAGAGTTTTGTACAGTGTGGAGAAAAGTACGTCATGTCAGCCTTAGGTTCAAACACCCGAGCAATTTCTGGGTCCCAGGGGCAGCCGTGAAGGCGAGGAGGGGCGTGAATGTGGCTTCATTTGCCTYCCTCCCTCTCCCTCCCCCAAGCAGGCTCATTCCAATCAGCAGTGTAATTGGAATGCAACCACAGTCTGGAGGAGGAAGGGGAATTTTTGGCAAGGAGAGGCAGAGCAGTTGGGAGCTTTATTCAGATTAAAGCATAGACGACCATTCATTATCAGTACAACACACATTAGCAACAGCACAGCATTGTGTTTCTACAGCTGGGACTTATTTCGGCGATTGTATTCCCTCGCGTAAAACATGCAAACAACTGGGATCTGATCACAAAACCCAACGCTAATGGCTTTCAGTAAAAGATGGGGTTTCTGTAGGGGAAGAAAGACTTGTCTTCAAAATGAGCCGTTGTGGTAAAAATTGATAGGCAGCCTGTCGCTCTGCCGTGTGTTACATATGTTCTTAAACAAGCGCTTTTTCTGGGAGAAAAACCCTTGGGGAAAGAAAAAACCAACAGGAATTCTAATGTTAAAACTGTTGGTTGGATTCCGAAGGCTGAGCTTGTTCTTCTGTGGTGATGACACGTGAAAAGCCAGAAGATTAGAAAACATAATCTTAGCTTTGGACTGAGTGCTTTCCTCCCATAACTTGGGGGATGTCTGTTGACACAGAGTTGGTTCTTGGGATGGCTGACATGGAGTAGGGGGGTTCTACTGAGTCACGTACAGATTTAAATATGTCCATTATGTGTTTCCTTCTGCAGCTGGTGTGCTCACTTTCATGGACTTCCATGATTATTTTTATTTCCTTACCTRTCTTCCTTAATCTTTCTTTGATGGTAGTGGTGTATCTCAAATACACGCACTTAAAAACTATTTACTTAAGATGGCTTAAGCAATATTATTTTTAACATAAGAGYTTWAAGACCAATATATTTCTACAGTGAYTGYCTACAGCTGTAGCCCTGTCTTACAGCTTGTATCACACGCTGCTGGGGGGAAACACATTCAAACYTTTTAATTTGTCATAAATCAAGAGGTACCTTATAACAGATAACTGGGAGTTACAAACATGCAGGCAGTGTAACACTAAAAGCTACCTGTGMGGTAAAATTGTGGTGTTCCTGTTTTGTAGGTGAATGTGGTGAACAAATTGGCTCTAAACAATTTGACATAGGCTGGAAATATCCACCAGGGTGGAATACACAGCCCTTAAATGTCTGAGTTCCTTGAATAATACTTTCTTTCCTTCTCATGTTGCTTCCTCAGCACTCATTCTGGTGTTACCCAGCCTTTGGAGGTGAATAGATCGTTGAGAGCTCTGAGCTCATGTCTGAGAGGTGGKGATTCTGTGAGATCTCATAGATCTTTATCGTTTTTTACTTGTTTTCATCACGCTTCCTTCACTGGAGCTCTCCTTTTCCACTCCATAGGCTTGATGTTCTTCCCTCTAAATGGGGAAACCTGSTGTTATTGATATACTTATTATTCTGAAATAATAACACTTTTTAATACGTATAAAAATAGTGGTAATATACAGCATAGGATACCTTCCCTAACAATAGCTTGATGTCATTAAAAGTTGGACTTTTCTGTAAAAATGGTTCCAAAGCAAGCAGCAGTTGTAACAAAAGTTCTTTAGTAACTAGCAAAAGGAATAAACAGAATTCAGAAAATGAGAAATATTTATCTTTCTATAAAATTCACCTTTTCAGTAGTCATGGTTCCTTTCAATTTTTTATGAGAGTTCAACCAATTATTCACCCCCACTATAGCTGCATGTAAATTTTAATAGYTAACATACAGATTACAGGGGCTTGGGGATACTAAATATTTTGCATTTACTTGAAATAGTTAAATATTTTTCAGTAAACCATTTTTTGTCAGTCACAGGAGTAATAAGTCAAGAAAAGGAAATTGGCAAATGTGATTCACTTAATTCCTATTTTTGAGTATTTGTGGACTGTGTAGCAAAGCTGTCATAGAAGGAGACTGGGTAGATTATAACATTATGCTCTTTCCATGTTTCTGTGAGCTGCCMTGAGTAGCATATGTTAGAATGAGATCATAAAGCACGATAAAAAGATATTTAATGTATGTATACTATGTAAAATGGATGTGCTGTTTGTCTTGGCACGTATATATTGGAATATTAATGTTCTCTTTTCTGCAGACTACCCAGGAAGTCTGTAATAAACACAAAACATAGCTATCCATTGACTCACTGATAGCCTGTAATGAATACTTTATCTACACATGTGTGCTAGAAGCCATTAATGTCATTTGATGATGCACTCATGGTCCAACACACCCCCCTCTTTTTTTTTTCCCAAGCCAAGGTCGGTATATCCAGCCATTGGTCTGCATTCTAGTTCAGTGCAAGTTTAAATAGCTTAACTTTTCATTTCCAAATAACAAAAAGTGCCTTGCAACAAGCACATACAAATAATAAATAACTTTCTGCAGTGCTCTTGTGCCTCCAGAGCATCCATTAGTGGTGGGGCTGTGTAGATGTGATAACGGTGTGTGTTGGGTCTGGATCCATCAGYGCTTTAACTTGGCTTTGTCAAGGGAAATAAATCTCCCCGTGGTTCTTTCTGGTTTTTGAATCTTCAGCTCAAATTGAACCTAGGATCRAGGACTCAAAGATAATTAAGTCCCGTGAGTTTTGTGAGAATCATTGCCTGGATAAAGAGGAGACCCTGGCAGTGACCTGGATGAGAGGAAAAAGCTGCAGCAGAGATCTCTCTGCCGGACTTTCTCGGGAGAGTCTGTGTGGGAGAGGGGCTGTCTGAATGCCCAGTGGGAAAAGCCTCTGCCACAGCCTTCAGTCAACCAGAAAACATAAATCCATAGGAAACCAAACTTCCTCCGTTTTTATTCTCAAGGAACYATTAATCAGTTGGTTATCAGAATATTCAGAACAGGTTTTAATACAGTGTTGAAACCATTAGAAAAGAGGAGCGTAAACTCGGGTACTTTTCCCACCAGTGGGAAAAGTTTTGTCCAGAAGAAGTCCTGAGATAGATTAGAGCTCTGTGTGTGGAAAATTATTTCATTTCGAGTTGAGCTGATGCCCCTGGGACCTGGGCTTTTCCACCTAGAAATACCTGGCAGAGAGAGTGTTGTTAATGGAAGGTTTCTCAGCGTCGCCCCTGTTTTGTTAACCTGACAAAGCCAGAGTGGGTTGACATCTGATTTGCCTTAAATGTGGTTACTAGAGAGGGAAAARCTGAGCCAAAAATATTAGTTTGTTCACTCATGGCTAATTGTTGGGGAAGCAGTTATTAGTCTGTGTGCTCTGCGTGTGCCCAATCTTATAAAAATGAGACTTCGATTAAATTGCATTGGCAGGCTTKCTTTACTTCTGAAAAGAAGTGTTTGTAATTAGTTAACCTTGCAATTCCTCATACAAGAACAGTTGAGCCTCTTTTGTCTTGGACATTATACAGTTTCAGGAGCACCCCTGTGTGGCTTTCTGTGCTAAAGATGAATTTTGACTTAACCATTGGATTTAAAGCCTTTGGCTGCACTTGACACTTCCCATTACTTGTAATGGGTGAAACTGTGACATTAATTAAATCTTTTTTTTAAGATATTTTAAAAAATTGCCATCTATGTAAGCACCTATTATACTTGAAGCTTTTCACCACTGGRTGAAAGGTGAGCAATAACCTACTGCAGTTCTTGGGCAGGTGATGTCTGTTGTGTTATCACTCATCTGAGGTTATTCTTGGTGTAATAAAACCCGAAGGAGCAGCAAAAGCAGTTTTCTCTTACCTGTTTTTTTCAAATGCCTTAAGGTTTTTCTGAGTGCTCTGGATAGAGTAGACTTTAAATTGCTGGGCATGTGGAAGCCTTTGGAAACTGTGGATTTTTATTGCACCGTCAAAGAACTTTRTTTGATTTGTGGAGCAGTGATGTGACAGTCTTTTTCCTACATGTACTTGCACAGTTGGTATCAGAAATACCTAAAACATTTGGCTCTCTATTAGTATTTTACTACTGTTGACTGTTTAGATTGGAATTATTTGGTGAAAATCCCTTAAATGGMGCTCTGCTTTAGGATTACCAGTATGTCTTTGAATGGAGAGGAATTAYAGTTATTCTTTTATCATCTTAAAAAAAGCTAACAGCTAAAGACCTGGAACCAGGCACATCTTTTCCAGTCTAACAGTATTGTTAGCAGGCCCTTTGATCAAACTAATGTGCTGAAATTTTCCTGGGAACTTTTAGTGGGGTGTTTTGGGACACCCTGTAGCCGTTGATAGGCATCTCCATGTGTTTCAAGGAGCACCAAAATTCCTTAGGCCRGAGTAGAGATGTATCTAGATGTTACATGGCTGAATTCCTGTGGAAAGCAGCATCRTTAAAATCAGCATCTTTACRAATGTAAAAATTGGGAAAATGTTAATTGCATTATTTAGACTATCTAGGGTGGTGTTTCTCTGCCCTGGCTGTGGAATTCTCCATGGGAGTTCTCATGGATTGCCTCTGCTTGCTTTTACTCTGGCAGAAATTGGGGATGAGGAGCCTTGCAAGATCAGTGGGAGGGTATTCTGGGGGGAAAGGATGACCAATGGTGTTTGGTTTTAGGTGGTGCCTGTGGGATGTGATTATTGGATGCACTTTTCTGTCTTTGCACTTCCTGGCAGTAACAAATATTGGCGATCTCATAGGAAAAATATCCAAGGGAATCATATAGTGAGGAATCTCCTGCAGCATCAGGTTCCAACCAAATAACTCTCCCYGCTCCCCCTCCCYCTTTTTTTTTTTAATACTGGCTGTGGGAATTCGTGCTTTTGCTCAATCCCCAAGAATCCTTTTGTGTTATCAGTAAATATTTTAATGTTTCACAGGGGAATCTAATATTTCCTGCTTACTAAACCTGGGATAATAGATAAGCATAGTTAGTTAAGCAGTGGTGCAGTTTGTGAAGAGAAATCTTCATTGTGTACCTTGGCACCTTTATATGAAATCTGTTCCCTTTGACCTTTTATTTGTTTATTTGTTTATTTAAATTTATTCTCATAGGAGATTGTTTTCCCCTGGGTATTTTTAGTTGACAAATGCAAATGCTCCTCCCTTGTAATTTAAACAAACAAACAAAAAAAGCCTGAAACAATTATCAGCTGCTACAAATAAAAGATATCTTTGTAACCATCAAAACTCTGRCTTTAGAACTTAGTGTGCTCCACCCAAATGCTTTTCAGGTAAAACCTTTTATTTATGACCACGCAGGATAACAGAAAAGCCTTGGCTGCTTGGTGTTCTGGTTTTTATGATCAAGGAGGGTTTTGCTGGTCTGTAGAACAGAAAATAAGCCCCTGTTTGTGTCTCAGCACTAATTATGGTGAGCCAGCCAGGAATGCTCCAGGTCCCTCTCTGGTGAACTCACAGTTGGCAAAAGAGGTGAGGGGGTAAAAAACACCGTGTGAAACTTTGGCTTGAGGAAACCACGTACCTCTCAATTCCACTGTTACCTGCCTACAGGTAAACTGCCAAAAGATGCCATTTCTGATTCAGCTTTCAGGAATTCATTTACATGACAATATAAATGATGAAGTTCATTTATGATAATTTTATTTTAAGCAGGATTTTTTTGAATGCTGGACAGATAAAATATTTTTTTTTTTTAAGTTGGCAATCAGTAACTTAATTTTGTATTTCTGTTTTTCTTGCAGTACTGTGTGCAAAAAACTTGGTGAAAAAGGATTTTTTCCGTAAGTAGCTGTTAAAGTTTTATACATTTATTTATAGATAAATATTATGCAGGCTCTATAGTCCAGTGTTTGCATGTGATCATTATATTAAGGTATGTGCAATAAGGGGGCTGAGGGCTTTGATGTTTTGTTTCAGGGCTTGTAATTTTTTCTTAGGTGTCATTCATCACAGGACCATAATAATAATTAAAACACTGACACTCTCTCTCTGTTTTTATGAGAGTGGGAGACAAAATCACCCACTCAGGCAAATAACATGTTTTTCAAAATCAGTCTCATGTATTTATTAAGATGTTTTTCATACAAGAACTTTTTGTCAAGCAAATAGATGCACTCCTTAATTATTAATAATCACTTCATAATACTGACGTACTCTGAAATTATATTTTAATTAATTTTAATAATGTTTTGAAAGAAGTGCTATGAAGGAGGCAGAAAGGAATGCTATTGTCTGTGACCTGCATGCACAGATCACCTGACTGCCACCTCCYACCTGGGAGCAGGAGGAATTCAGAAGGGCAGGCCTGAGCTTTGGAAAGAAATTGAGGAGGGGATGATCCAGAATTATACTGTGATTTGTGATACTCCTAAACCTTCACTTAWATCTGAATTTTTATACTGATTGCAAGTTTTTGGGTGTTTAACAGTTTGATCAAGATCTGAAATGTGTTGAATCACAGCTGTCCCAAGGTCCTGTCCCTTGTCCCCACGTGCTCTCTGTGACACTTGTCCYGAGCCTCTGCTGCCTGACTGGCTCTGAGTCACCTCAGGAAGTGCAGCCGGTACAAAATTGYACCTCAGCCATTGTGATTAATTCATTGTGATTAATTAATGCTTCCCCACCTCAGCTTCTCCAGCTGACTCTGAGAACTCGAGGAGGGGAGGAGCTGGTGGAGCATCAGTGTGGGACCATCCCAGTGGTTCAGCAGGAGGTGTTGATCAGGGGCTGCTCTGCTCCTGCTGCTTTCCCATCCTCAGCTGCAGTTCAGCACCATCCTTACACTTATTTTTTGGTGTTCAGATGAACCTCTGTTCATCTGAGGTGCTGAGCTGGCAGCAAACAGAGCTCAAAAGCAAGAATCACCTGTCACAAGCAATTCTCTGTTACACCAATATCAGCCAAAATCATGGCTGTGGTTGGTCTTAAATATATAAAGAATATAAATCTGTTTTGTCTGCCTTTAGCTTCTTTATATACTGAGAATTTACTCAAACCTGAATTAGGGAGATGAAGGTTTTCAGGTCTTTTTTCCCAATTTGTTTGACTAACAAAACTTCTTGTGGTCCGTATCAGTGAAATAAATTGCTAATTTACYCATTTCCTGTGCTTAATACATCATACTATTCCCACTCATTAAATAGAGCTCTCATCTATGACTTAATGGCAAATAAATCTTCAAATAAAAGGTTTAAAAAAAAAATAATTGTGCAATGATTAAGGACTTCAAAGCATCATGATCTGCTTACTAGTTGGTTTTTTTTTTTCTTTTCCTCCTCTTAGGACTTCCTGATCCCTTTGCTAAGGTTGTGGTGGACGGATCTGGCCAATGCCATTCTACAGATACTGTGAAGAATACACTTGATCCAAAATGGAATCAGCATTATGACCTGTAGGTGGTAACAGTGATAACCAAAGGTTTGAAGTAAAATCCTCTAAAGTACACAGACAATGTTCATTATCCTGTCCTATGTACAGCTGGGAAACTATCCCGTAGTTTATTTTATTAGTTTGAGTGAAAAGTACATGTACCAAATTTCCACTTTCTCATTTACCTCAAAATTGAAACACTGCACTTGCTTTTCTGGTGCTGATGTCTGCAGCACACTCAGCATGGACTACAGCATTGTCTTATTGTGGGATTTTTATGTTAACACTTGTGTGAAATGAAGCAAGTAACTGACAGTATTTCCCTCAAACTGCTCTTCTCTTGATGCTATTTTTGTCTGTTGTGGTGCTGCAGTGTCTTTTTCTCTGTGTGCCTTTTGTTCATTTTTCTCTCTGTCATTTGCTGTCCCAAATGTTTTCTCACTCTGAATTATTGTTATCATCACTTGAGCAGCTTTTGGTGCTTTTGAGCAATAGAATCAGTATGGCACATATATGTCATGGTTTTCCTCTTTTCTAGAGCACAGAATATTCTGTACAATAGAAGTTATTAAAGCTTTTATTTTTATGAAGGTCTCTATGTTTGTGCATGCTTTATTTTCCTTGTCTTTTATTCTTTATCTTTTTTTCTTGGGATGAAATATGAGGGAGAGAAATGAACTGTTTTACCTCATTGTATTCTCTTGTTCCGATCTCTGTTTTTTCCCCATGGCTCCATTCCTTGGCCAATATTATTAGGAACTGTTTGAGTAGATTAATGTTAATTTTGGYCATCACCAAACCTGCAACAAATCTGGTATTGCTGACAGACAATTTCTTGTCCCCCTTTTTCCCAGTGAAGAAAAGCAGCTTGGTGGTCTCACAGCAGAATGTGGAAGACCTGGTTTAAAGTTGTCTTAATCTACTTCTTATTTGAATATCTAAGATTAAATATGTGAAGYCATTGTTCATCATGTGTTAGTGTGRGATACAGAACATTTTCTYYACTGCTTAACAAAATGTGGCAGTTTAGTGAAATAACAATATTGTAGTTTTATTATCCAAACCCAGTCCAAGCGATTCTGCATGTGAGACTGTAATTTGTATTCATTAGAAAAATGTTTAAAAAATAAGTTTTAAGTTCATGTATAAGGAATGGATCTGCTATTTAAAGAATTCTAAGTTAATTTGATTTTTTGTAATGTTACTAAACTTATCAAAATGTTGATTTGTGCAGAATGGGGGTTTCAGGCCTTTGTCCTTCATGTCCTCTCCGAGGATCAGAGTAGAGCTAAGGAGAAATCCCTGCACAGACCGAGCACAGACTTTGATTGTTTTTGAGTTGGGTGGGTCTGTTAATGAGCATTAATGCACAGCTTTACAGGGATAGAAAGTGGAAAGTGCTGCCAGCATGGCTGAGTGCAAATCCTTCTGTAACCTTTGTACAGCTGGGAGTGCAGGAGCAATGGTGGGCATCACTTGGCATTTAATCCACTGTGAAAATCCGTGTGGAAAATGTCACTGCTTCCCTGAGTCTGCCCCAGTATCAGCCAGTTTGAAGCACTGTGGGACAGTGGAGTGACTGGAATGGGCTGTAAGGGATKCTCAGTGCTCCAGGGGCTGATGATTTGATTCCCTTCTGGAGAAAAGGAGTGGAGRACATGGGAAATGAGGGAGGATGTTGATATGCAACAAGAGTAATGGAAAAAGTCAGTAAAATCTTTAGAGAAAATTCCTTTCTAGTTATAATGTTTAAGGAAGGATGAAGAGAAGGTATTTTTAGGTTGTTTTATAGAACAAGCCATGGTTGTATCTGGATACTGTATTGTMTTTCCAAGACTGTGATTGCAATCCACAAGATATTATAAAAAGCAGAGATAGAAGGGGAGTTTCTGGCAGAATGCTTTGCTTGAGCAGATTTGAAGCATCTTGCTGGATTGCCTCAAGGAATTTAGACCTGTGTGATGTATCTTTTTGTGGGTGGTAGTTTGGTTTTTTGTTTTTTTTCTTGTTCAGAGAAGTTCCCTTAAAACATAGAGTTTGTTGAATTAGTGTATTATTTTTAATATAAAGAACGTGTAGGGAAAACTGCTTTGTTTGATTCTAGCTGTTCAATTCCCTGATGACAGAAGTATGTCCAGTATTCCTACTCCAAAGTAAAATTTAGTGTTGTGGCAGGCTTTGTTATTTGAAAATAATCTTTTCCCTCTCCAAATTTTCTTCATAATTTAAGCCCTTTTACAGCCTCACCTGTTATTCCTTACTGTGTAGAGATGTATTTCCATTTATAAACATCGGTCACATAATCTTCATTTCCTATTTAAAACAGCAGTAAAAGATTAAATCTCTTTGGTACAAGAACTCACTGCCTGGCTTTTATCTTAAGGTAATTTTTTACTGTGTGATATACCCAGTGTCAGGTCTCAGCTTTTCATTTGCACCAGGTATTAAGATGATTTTTTCATGTATCATATGATAGCAGATGCAAACTGCACAGTCAGATGGAGCTGTTGTAATATATTTATGCAGTAATGTCTGAATTAAGTTGCTAATTCCAGGGGAATTTTGTGACTTGCTAACCTGAATTAGCATAAGTAGATATTCTGTTGTATAAGAATTTTTTTAAAGGGACTTCTGCAGTGAGCAAAGAGAGCAAAAAGGGGTTGGCTTTTGCCTTGTGTGGTTCTTAATTCAGATCTTAGTGTGAAAGGAAGTGGTTGAATTAGCTGCCTGGATTCTTCAGCCTAGATGGGTGTGTGTGTGGAGAGAGGGGGAATTTGGGAGSCTCTCCAGAGAGAAATTGCCAAATAGTTGCTGTCTGGATGTAGTTTAATGTCAGTAAAATACCATGCTTGCCATGGATGTAATCCCCTTCCTTATTTTCAGTCTTGTTTGTGTTTTCCCTATTGTTCAGGCCTTTCCTCAGAGCTTTTGAATAACCAGACGTGACACATTTACAGACTTTCCTTGCATTTAGAGTTAAACTACCAAAACCAGCAGTTCAGAGGTGTGCTTTCTCAGGAATATTTTTTTTCCACTTTCTTCATTCCACGTTTCTCCAGTGAGCTGAACTCTTCAGGGGAAGTGAATATAATGCTATGAGGATGAAAAGGTGCTTGGTACCAAACCTCCYTAAGTGGTACACAGAATAACAATTGYCCTTGTGTTTTTAATTTTTTWAAAAATAATTCAGAGATTTCTAKTAAGGCATGAATTTGATTTGTTTTCTTCGAAGTGGAAGTGCTAAGAGTATAGAAATTAAAATTTCTGAACAYGCAGTTCTTAAACAGAGTCCTAATTTTAAAGGTTCAGAAAATACGGAAATTAAAATGTCTATGCAATTGAATTTCTGTGTTTCCACTTCATTAATACTAATCCTGTTATCTCTGTTGAAGTACTGAAGCTGTGGAATAGATATTGCTGATAGGATAAAGGAAAAATAGAAATATAAGCTCCAAGAACTTTAATTATGAGGAAGAAGAGTTATCCAACAAAATGGGGGGTGGTGGTTTTTTGTTTCTGGTTTGGTTTGTTGCACTTTATTTTTTGGAACATTCTTTTTTAATAAAAAAATAAAATTCCTAGCTCAGGCTTTTATGTTGGAACTTTATTGCCAGATGATGTAAAACAAATGTAACTTATCCACCAAATGAATTGGAAATGTCAACTTGTCCTACCGTCACTCTCTAAATACAACCGTGGGTTTTCATGCCTGAAATGATGCAGAAATGCAAATGAAACATTTTGCTGTAAAGCCAACTAGACATTACTTAACTATTTCTTTTCTTCCTTTATTAAAGAAAGAGAMATTTTTATTTGGGAAAATGCAGCTTGTCTTGCTCATTTCCTTTCCAAGTATGAACCAGCCCAAATTTTTGGGTGCAGAAATCAAGAGTGGATTTTGGTAGGATGTGGAATCCTCACCTGCTTGGTGTGGATGGTGATTGTTCATCCCAACCCTGAGAACCTCACCCTGAAATGTTACAGGAGTGCTTGGAAACTTTGTTGTGTGTTCAGCTGTTCTAGATATTATTCAAACTGTTCTGTTATGAAATTGTGTTTAACCATATACCTTTGACTTTTTTAAAGCAACAAGGAAAACGGGAAAATTCAAGACAGGTCATGATAAGTCTTTATTTTTAAGTGCACTTAAATTGTTCTCATAAGAATGTATTTTAAGTACATGAAACATTGTAGACTGCAACTGTGCACGTGATTACCCATCTTCATCTCGTTTCTTTATGCAAAATTGGCATTGTCAAGGTTGTAAGGCCAAAAATCTAACATGTATTTATATTATACAATCAGTTTCTTATTCCAAAAACTTTGGGGCTTTTTTTTATGTGGAGTCTGTGTTTTGTTTGGGTTTGTTTGTTTTTGTGTAAATGTGCAGTGATTACTTTAAACCATCAGGCTTTTCTGTCTTCTACTTCTTGGGTCAGTCACTGTCTGCAGGTGGGAAAAAGAAGTTGTCAAAGTTCTGCTTTTTGGGAAAGGAAAAATGGGAGAAGTGTTAACCTGGTTGCAGCTGTAATTTTAAGCCAGTTAGTTCAATTATTTGGTTTGCCAACCTTGACAGTATCATTTCTATCTTTATGAAAATACTAAGATGTTTAAAAGCCAGTAAAGCCACAGTCRATGGGGAGATGTATTTAGACATTGGTTGATCAATTCTCATTCAAAAACAARCAAAAAGGAAGCACTTGGAACTAAACTAAGGCCAGAATTTGTGGTCTGGGAAGAGAGAACTACAAGCAGTTCTTGGGATCTGAGCCATAGTTACAAATTAATTTCCCTCAACTTGAAACAACCATAATAATTCAGTATTGGCAATCGCTGATTTATCTGGAGTGTTTTGAAATTATCCTCTGGAAGTTTTGAAAACAAAAAATGAGCTCACAAAGTGATTGCCTCTGAAGAACAAAGCTTCAAACAAAAAATAGCAGAAGTCAGAGAGCCTGCAGTGTGCAGGTTTCCCCAAGGCAGTGAACACATTTCAGGTTTTGCTGAGCATGTCCGTGGGAATGCTGCGAGGAGCCAGTCCTGGTGTGAACAGGGACAGAGGGGAATGTGGAGCTTGTCATGCCTGTAATGTGGAATGTATGTCCCAAACATACATTGCAAAGGGGAAATCAGCCTCCCAGGGCTTGGGGAGCTGCAGATGTGTAATGGCTTGGCCTGATGTTGTCGGAGCCCTGCAGAGGGGTCACTGCGTTCCTGGGGCTTGGAGGAGCAGTGTCCGAGGAGCTCGTGGCTCCTGTCCCAATCTGGGCTCCATGAGCACTGCCATCCCTTGGCCAGGCTGAGCTGGGCATGGAGCTGAGCATGTTGGTGGCTGCTTGGGGAGCTGTGGTGGGGGTTCAGCCCCAGCTGCTCGTGCTGCTGTTTGAACAGATTCCAGTTGGGTCACAGAACACCTCCTCCCARAACCAGGCTTCTAGAGCAGCTTGTGTCCCAGTGAGCTCCTCCATCAGACATGCTTCCATTGAGGTCCAGTGAGCACATCTTCCCTGCAGATTACTTGCTCTCTCTTGCCATTACAGTGTGTGTTCAATTTTTAATGTAGTGGTTGAAAATCTTTTCCCCCCAAGGTGATTTCTGAAGCATCATCCAAGTGTTCAGTAAGTRCCATTGACAATACTGTTTTTTCCACGTTTTTCAGATATATTGGGAAGTCGGACTCAATAACAATCAGCGTGTGGAATCACAAGAAAATTCATAAAAAGCAGGGAGCTGGTTTTCTGGGTTGTGTGAGACTCCTTTCCAACGCAATCAACCGCCTTAAAGACACTGGTTGTAAGTAAGCTAAGGACRAGTTTCTTCTCTTTCAGCCCAAGCTTGCATGTACAGACTTTTGAAGAATGACACTTAATTGGGTTTTTGCTAGGCTTTATAAAGTTTGTATATTCCAGTTGGTTTGGTATCTTGTGATGTTGTTTTGTTTGTTGTGTGATTTTTACTTTGTGTTCTCTTTTTGTAGATCAGAGGTTGGATCTGTGCAAGCTTGGGCCAAATGACAATGACACTGTTAGAGGACAGATAGTAGGTAAGTAAAGTTTTTTTGTCTTTCAGTTCTCTTTTTATCTTTAATTTCTGTAGTAGCTATAGAAATATCCTTCCTAGATGTCGATTTTCTYTATTGAATTCCCCAGTGTCTACTGCCAGAGCCATTTGGACCTCAGGTTAGAAGAGCAAAAARACCAAATCAAAATGCTCAAACCACCCCAAAAAACCCAAATCAAAATATTATCAGTGTTAGGGCAAATAAGACCATAGATAATAGGAAATTGATTTAGAGAGTTTTTTATTTCACTGTAAACTTTGTGAAAAACTGACTATAAAATTTTTGGCCGCTGAGAGCTGCAGCAAAACTGTGCTTCCTGTAGGTTTTGGGAAAGTGTAAAGCATCTTRCTTACAAGCAAGTAAAATTGCTGTCTGGGATGACTTAGCCAATTAATTTTGTGTTTTCATGGCTTATTAGCAAGTCTGTCACCAACCTCACTAGCTGTGCTTTGTCATTCTGTGAACTCATAAACTTTAAATAACTTAAGAATTAAAAAGAAGCTGGCAAATTAAGCAAAAAACTTCATAAACACTGTCTTTTTTGTGTTTTCTCAGTTCTTTGTGAAGGCAGCATTTCTAATGGTTCATTTAAGTCAAAAGTTGGTCAGGATAAGGGAATTATTTGTTTATATAGCAATGTTAATGAGAATATTTGGACATGAGGGAAAAAAACCCTGAATTTTTAGGTTCAGTTCCTAGTTGAAGTGATATCCAAGCAGCACTTCTGTCTGCCAGGAAGCACCGTTGAAATATCAGTCAGCAAATGAGGCCTTCAGTGTGTTTGTTTGCCTCCCTCAGAGCACTTTGGTGGATAAAATCTGTGACTTCACCTCTTTGTGCTGCTCTGTCTYCATCTGATCTGCAAGTGCTTGCATTAGGATAGGAGTGTGGTGGCACAGGAGRGTCAAATGATGGTAGAAATGTGGAATTGTAAGTGCATTGCTGACACTTCAGGCTGTTCTTGATTAAWTTTTCCACATGAGCTTGCACAGCAGAGTAAAGGATAAATCAGTCACTTTTTTGGGGCTTGTTTTGTTGTGGGTTTGGTTTGCTTTTTGGGTTTGCTGCAGTGTGCTGGTCCCCTGAGCATCCCTGCTGTGGTTGTGGGGTTTCTTTGGCGAGGAGGCCGAGCTGGGTGAGCACAGGAGAGTGGGTTCAGGGTGTGCTGGGGGCAGGGAGCTCAGTTTTGSTCTCTGTTCTGCAGGGACTGTGCTCTCATGCTGCCCTCCAGAGCATGAACACACATCCTGGTCAGCATTGCTGGGAATGCTGCCAGTCATTCAGGGGCAAAAACCAAACCAGAAACCCCTCCCCAAAGCAGAAAGGTCTGGGAAGCCTGGGGCAAATCCACTGCAGTGTGCAATGAGGCTTCAGAGAGAACTGGTCAGAGAACTAGTCAGGGAGAACTGGTCAGAGTAGTGAGCAGGGTGGGCATGACCTGTCCTGCCAGGCTGGCTTTAGCTGATGTGCTCAGGAAAAGTGGTGCAGCCAGAGCAGCACTGGCTCTTTGGGATCTGCCCCTGAACACCAGCAGCTGTCAGATCCTGGACTGAACCTACAAAACACAGCCTTGTCAGGTGACAGCAGAGACCCAGAGCAAATCTGTGTGTTCTGTTTGCTGTTGATATCATAGGAAGGTCAAGAGTGCTCAGTCATGGCTCTGTTTTAATTTAATGCATCCTTGGTAAGATTCCAGAGACTCCTGTCTTTTTTAATTTAAGTTGTCATTATTAATCTTCTTATATTTTAATCTTTCTTCACTAATGCAACTTTGTTGAATGGGTGAATGAGCCTGAGTAAAACTAGATGATTCCACTGCAGTAGTTAGGTGGCAAGGAWGTCTGGATTAAAAATAAATAAAAAGACAGAATAAGTTATAAATACACTCTCAGTTCTTCAACTTAAAAACTCCCTTAAATTGAGAGACTGCAAGACTGGAACCCCCTTTAAAATGTAAAATCTGCCTTCAGCAGATTATAAGTCTTGCAAATCAAGTGCACAGTACAAAAGTTTGGCTTCATCCAGGTTCAGGCCTGTAAGGTCATTTCACTGCATTATAAATAGGACTTTAGACAGTTGTCCAGAGGTACATTAGTGCCACCTCAAGAAATGTGGGCCACGGCACGTATTTAGCTTTTTAAGCAATTGTTTTATTGTTAAARGCATAACAAAACATCAAAAAACCACGCCAGCCCTGCAGGAACACAAGTGTCATAAATTATCAGATTGGACACTTGCAAATTGTGATATTGGGAACAAAAGCRGCCTACAAAAAAAATCTTTGTTTTCATAATTGCAGTACAAAAGCTTCGGGAATAAATATCCATTAAAGTGAATCATGTAAAACAAAAAAAATGAAAAGTGAAACAGTTTAGTCCTGCAAGTTGTACAAATTCTCTTTCAGATGTAACTGTAATTTGCATTCAGATGCCATCTCTTTAATTAAATTCTTTTRTTATCCAATAGTCAGCCTTCAGTCCAGAGACCGAATAGGCACAGGAGGACAAGTTGTGGATTGCAGTCGGTTATTCGATAACGATTTACCAGATGGGTAAGCTGACACACTGTGGTGTAAACAAAACACTGCTCATGTGAGAGATTTGTGCACCAGTGAGAAGTCAGTGTGCAAATAAATCATTGGAAACATTGCACTCAGAGTTCTGCTCTCAGAGCTGAGCCAGCTGGGGTGCACAGAGCAGGTGATAGTTGGGCTGTTGTCTTACCTCCACTTGGAAAAGGGGAGGTGATATGTGAATAAATGCTTTGAAAAATATACTTGGTGAGAAAACACGTATTTCAGTTTAAATCACAGCCAGCAAAGTGACTTTTGCATGCAGTAGTTTTGTAGCAAGGAGTGAACCACAGGGCTTGGCTGTCCTGCAGCATGGTGCAGAGGTGTAAATCCACTGATAAACAGGGRTCACTCCTTCCCTGCACCTCTTAGTGAAGAAAACGGGATTGGAAAAGGTAATGCAGCCCAAGTTCTTTCTGTATTTACCTGCCAAAGGCAGAGTTTAGGATTCTGTTTCGTCCCTGTGAGAGTTAATGACATCATTATCACCTAAAAGAGTTTTGCAAACACAAAAAAATGCTCTGGTTTAGGTTCTGGTGCTGTCAGCAACTTCTTCAGAGCAAACACAGACTTTCTGAATGTGATTCTTGGCAGGTAAAGACAGKAGAAAATGAGTTTTCAGAGGATGAGTTTTGAAATGCAAATCATCATCTAAGACCTTAACACRATTCTTTTGTTAATTTGGAGTCCAGATAAGTGAAAAACATTTTTGAAAATGCTTCTAAATTTTCACTTCAGAATGTTCTTTGCATAAGTATTGCTCACTTAATTGTGTAACTGCAAAGTTTGCTGTACAGCCTCTTATATGTCAGAGTGCAAATCTAATACTAATTCAGAAGTGACTTTATTTGWAGCTAACTTTTTAATGAAAGCAAGTAGTGCATGAAGATGCTGTGAAAGCACTTGTTAGAGTCAGTGGTCAAAAGAAATTAAATGCATTGTTAAACATGAAGTTTCCAAGAAGTTTCTTTATGTGATTATTTGGATTTAATTAGAATTCAAGCARTTACTGAATATGAAGGTGTGATACTGTTAATGATGTGCCTGGTTCCAAGGGAAGAATACGTTAAATAATTTCTGAGTTCAATTTCCAGTTGTTTCCTGTCACCTTRTTCAGCTCACACCATTCACAGCAGTGTAAGCTTTCCTGAGCTGGGCACTTGTGATGGAGACGTTTTGTTCTCCAGTTTCCTGGAAATGCCACTGAGTGCCTTATCTGTGCCTGTSTGGATTGCAGGTGGGAGGAGCGCAGGACTGCCTCGGGAAGGATCCAGTATTTGAACCACATCACACGGACAACGCAGTGGGAGCGACCCACACGGTGAGGAATCCTTGGGAGCTGAGGGCAGGATGGACTCTGCCTAATATTTAACTCAAAAGATGGTTCTGACTACTTTTTTTCCTGCCCTAGTAACAACTTCTTTGCTTTCTTGTCGAGATGCTGGGGTAGAGCTGTGTAAATGCTGTCACTACAATGTGCAGACATTCAAAAGGTGAAGAAGTGAGACCATGAGTAGCTGTCAGACCTTGCTCTGTGACCATGTACCCCAGARCAGTTACAGCTGACTGCTACCCAGTGTGTTTGGAAATCACTGTGATCGCTTTTTCTGGTAGCTGCAGATGTGAAGCTGTTCCTCAAACTGCTTTTGTTGTTGCCTGAATTGCAGACACCATCATCGCATTTTTTTCAGACTCCTCTGCAGACTGTCTGTGCCTGCAGACTGTCTSTTCCATTCTCAATATCATTCAGGTCTCTGCATGAATGTATTTGACTTAAAGTAATCTGGACTGTTAACACTGCTAGCTCTGATGCATATTTGCAGTTTTGGAGTGAAGGGACTGAACAGCCTTTTGATTTACCTATTTCTGTTTCTCTTGGTATGTTAAAATACCTGTTCTAAGCTCTAGAAACAGTAATAAAACAAATACAAAATACATAATTTGTTTTGAGGATTTCATGTGACCATGCCAATCCCCCTTGAACCCATTTTAAATCCTTTTGAAAGCAGCATTGAGATACAGAATCACACTGGTCAGTGTTTCCTCTTGCTCTCAAGAGCAACAGCTTTTATTCTTGCTTGGGCGAGGATGGTGAAAAAGGACTAAAAATTAGAAGGAATAACAARGCCTGATCACTTCCTCAGCCACATGAAGGTGGAGAAAGTTTGGAGGTGAAGAGGTTACTGGTTTCTCTGGTGAGCACAAAACAGGAGCTTCCTGGGGTGTCCCTGGGGCTGGGCGAGTCCCTGAGATGTCCCCAGAGTGCCAAGGTGCATCTCCCCCAGSTGTGTTGTGTCATGTCCAGTCAGAATTGAGGTTTTCCCGTTTTCCCCAGGCCAGCATCCGAGTACTCGAGCCCGGGCCGGCCCCTGAGCTGCTTTGTGGACGAGAACACTCCGCTCCCCGGCACCAACGGCGCGTCCTGCGGGCAGGYGGCGGATCCGCGGCTGGCTGAGAGGAGAGTCCGCTCCCAGAGGCACAGGAACTACATGAGCAGGACACACCTGCACACTCCTCCCGACCTGCCTGAGGGATATGGTATGAAAATCCAAGGGGTTTGGGGTCTCAGGAAGCTGGGAAAATGGTTCTGTCTTCTCATATGTAAGATCCTGTTCATTCCGTCGTTTAGGGAAATCGGTCTTGGCGAGTTTTCATACAGCATTCTTTGTTCTTATATTTATGTCTGTAAACGTTCTTAAATTTTGTTCTAAAWTTGTTAATTTATCTTGATTTCACAGAGCAAAGGACAACTCAGCAAGGTCAGGTCTACTTTCTGCATACTCAGACTGGTGTCAGCACGTGGCACGATCCAAGAGTACCTAGGTAAGGAATGATGGAAGTACCCTTAAGATTTCAAATCAGAATCATTTAAGCAGAGTGCTCTCCTGRGAGTTTTCTCTGGCTAATATTTCTGATTCTTGGTCCCTAATGTATCATTTTAACAAGTCATTCATCAAAATTAATTAGTCTGACTTCCCCAGTTCTTCAAGTTGTTACAGTAACGAAAAGGTGGAAAAGCAGGAAATAAGTTACAATGGTGTTTTGAAAACAGGTACAGTTCACTGATTATAAATTTTATATATGAATTGGAGCCAAGTCCAGATTTTACTRCTCTGCAAAATAATGAAACCAAAAGTAGAATCTGAACACTTCCAAAAGAAGTTCTGTCGAGATACTTCAGTGAGAACTGGGTTGGATTGAAACACTCAAAATGCTTTTCCTGTTGCACTTGGGAGAAAACAAATCCGAAGTCTTTTTAATTTTGTCGTTTATTTACACAGTATACATGCAGTTATTTCTGATATGTTTGAAAGAAAAAGATGATCATGGAAACTATTGGTAGCTTCTGATTGTTCTGTAAATAACCAAGAAATCCTGTTGTAAACACTTGCCTCCCAAAATCCATGAATGGTGGTGTTGGAGGTGTGTGTGGTTTGAAATTGGCAGCCTGCACTGGCATTTGTGAGAACCAGAGGAACTCTGGCAGTTGCTGCTGTGTTCCTGTATTCCTTCCCATGGAAATGGGTGTCCTAGGAAGGATAAAAGGCCTCAARACCACACTTCATTGTGTTTTGAATTATTCTTTTGTTGCTGTTTTTGTGTTACGAGTTCATACCTTGCTTTGATGCAGCTTTGATGCGTTGCCTGCAGAGCTGAGGCTGCAGTTGTGCTTTAGGAAGTCCATGACTTGTGTRTTATACAAAACCAGCCTCTAAAAAACAAATAATATGAAGATCTAATCCTTCAGCTTGGGGTGTGATGGTTCTGTGTGCAGTCTGAGTTAGCACTGCCCTGAGGTGTGGCAGCACAAACAGCGGGAGTGACTCTGAGAACAAGAATTGTTTGCGTGAGGACAGAATTGATGTCATTTGTAAGGAATATTTTATTTTGAGGCTAATAGCCACAGTCCTGTAGTCAGCAAAAGTCGTTCTGGCAGTTCAGCAGTGGTTCTGTGGGGAAAACAGCACAGTGCAGTCCCAGAKCTTCATGTTCCCATTTGTGGCTCCTCAAGTCTTTGGAATCCCTGCAGGCAGCTCCATTCTGTCCCTTGGCTCTTTCCTTCCTCAGCTCCCATGATTTTGGGAGAGCTGAACCCCTTTGGGAAGAGCTGCCCTGGACAGTGTGAGGGGTCTGAGGTGTGAATTGCATCCATGAGTAAATGCACAGTTCTGCAGCCCAGCATTTGTTTTCAGCGAGGCTCTGGAATGAATTTACATCTTCCTAATTTCAGCACATTTTTCTTGAGACCWATTGAGCCACCTCTGCATTGCTCAGGGCAGAGCTGAGTCATTGTTCATATAATCCTTGATTTGAAATATTTTGTTACCCACAAGCTCTTGGGGTTCTGTGGCAAAACAGCCAGTGCCATACACGCACATCCCATGTGTAATTCTTCATGGAAAGTGTAACTCTTCAGAAATACACTTTTGTTTTGTAGGAGTTTCTAAAGYGTGATTCACAGCTCCTTACGTGACTAATGTTGTTTTAAAAAATGTTTTCTGTCAGAATTGGTGCAGAACTGCAATTCCATTTTGACAAATATGGCAATGGTCTTTATTTTGGTTTGAAGCCTGTATTAATTTAACAGCTGAAGTTAGTTTGTAAAAATGAAGGTTATTTGATAAGAACTCTTTTCCCCACGGCATGTGTTCTGGGGTGTGTGTTTTTGCTGTGGTGGGCTYGTACCTTGGGAGTAGAGATTCCAGCTGAACAGATCAAGTTTCTGAAACAATACATTTTCTCAGACTTCATGGAATTGTTCTGTTACATTTACGCTTGTTTGGCTCGGAGGCCAATTGCTGAGGTATTTTTCATTTTATATTTGTTTTCACAGGGATCTTAGCAACATCAATTGTGAAGAGCTTGGTCCACTGCCTCCTGGATGGGAGATCCGAAATACAGCAACAGGCAGGGTTTATTTTGTTGACCATAACAACAGRACGACGCAGTTCACGGACCCGCGGCTCTCTGCAAACCTGCACTTGGTCCTAAAGTGAGTCTGGGGCACGGGTGGAGGGAAGGCAGTGCCTCCTGATTTGTGTCAGGATGAATTCTGCCATCCAGGAGGCTTTAAAGAGCAGTGATGTTCTTTGACACACTCCCGGCAAAGTTTTGGTGCTCTTAGAAAACCCTCTGCAGGAGCGTTTAGGCAGGAATGYGGCTGTTGTGATGCACAGGGGAGGGAAGTGAGAGCTGTCTGGTGGCAAGGACTGGCACACAGATTTTTGCTTTCCTAACAGCAAGAGAGACCCTTTGTTTTCTTTATACTTCATTTTATTTTCAGTCATTTCATTTGTTTTGAAATAAGRAGTTGCATATGAGCCAGTGGTGTGAAATACTGCTGAGTTAGGCAAGGGTGCACAAATGCTCAGCTATGCTCCTGGAATAAAGGAAAAGTAGTTCAGCTCCTTCAGTTTTAGGACTGATTGATATGTTCTTAAAATAAGGCCCCAATAATTTAATTCAGCTTTTTTACAAAAAGAATAAAATAGAATAGGAACTGCATWTATAAAATAGGATAGGAACTGCATTTTTTCTGCCTTAGTGTTTTGCTATCATAATTTCATCTCACAGTTTTAAAAAGAGACGGGGAAACTCAAAAGAATTCTGGCTCGTGTTTTATTCCCCAGGCACTCATTACACACTGGGGATTTTCTACTAWAGATGGAAAGCAAAAAGCAAACAAATATTTCTTTTTTCTCTTTCTTTGTTTTTGCCCAGACAGCTTGTCCTAGGTAGTTGTGAGTTTGATTCTATTGTTTCTCCTGCTAACACCTTTTAATACTCTCGGGAAACACCTCTAAAGTATTGAGTAGGTGTTAAGTGGAAGAAACAATGAGGAGTTGGGTAGATGGAAAGCCAGGCAGCCCTGGGCAAGGAGTAAGTAGGAGGAATAGTCCTTTAAGGAAGTGAATCATTGGGAGGAAAAGCTGAAGGAAAGAATAATGGGAACAAGACAAAGCTGAGGAATGGAAAGTCATGTCCAGGAGTCAACATGTCCTGTATGCATTACACAAAAGCTGTCTGGCCTCTGCCCAATATACACTTGAACTTCACACCCCAGCAGGGAGAAGAGCCTAAATATTGACAAACACCTATTTTGTTTAGAGAAATCATTGGCTGTATATGTGTATATTACAGGACTTCAGTAAATCCCCATCATCCAGACACTTTGGGTGCTTTTTTCTTTTTTTAATTTAAAACAAATCACTACTAATTTTAGCCGAATTTAAATTTGGTGGTTTGAAAATTATCTTGAAACAAGTCAGCAGTGAAGGAACAGGTTCGTGTTTGAAACACAGAAATGCTCCTTAAATCAATTCAGATTTAGRTATTGTACTTGAAGAAAAACTTAAAAACTCTTTGCTACAGCAGTGCAATTCTTAAACTGTAGAAAACTCAGTGAACTGGGCTGTATTTGACAAACTGGCCTTCTCAGGTGGGTTTATTTTGAAATGGCAGAAGGGGCACAGTAGCCAATTCTRCATGGATTGTGGAGGACAGATAACAGAGCTACCTTTGTTAGCTGGAAAATCCAATTTGACTTTTAATTTCCAGAATCACAGAACCATTTAGCATTTATTTGAACTTAGAGTACTCCTACAGTGTGCTGAAGTTTTTCATTTGTCCATCTGTCTTTCATTAGGGAAGGATTTCAGAAACTCACCCAACAGTGTCATCAGCAAAGTCTGCTGCCTGATAAATCATTTTCGGTGTTTATTCTTTTATTGCACCAAACAGGATATGTGAAAGTTTCCTCTGCCTTGAGCCCACCTCCTTATTTGTTCTTTAAAAAACAAACAAGAAAAGTAATTTGCCTTAGGCCTGTCATTTTGTAAATTATCCAAGAAATAAGTTTAGACTTGGTGTGGGATGGGTGTGATAGTTTTAGGTTCAAAAGCATGAGAAAACGTTTACTCTCAGTGATACTGACTTTTCTGTTGAGCTGAGTAAAGCCATTTGTTCTTCCAGTTATGACATTATAAGTTATGAAAATAATCAGACTTGTTCCCCAGTTCTGTTCTAAGACATTGACCCAGAGTTTGTGGTAGATTTGGATAGTTATGGCACCTGAAAAGTATTTCATTGTATCCTTAAAGCACTGTATGGATCAAGCACAGTCACTCAGCTGTGAAAACAAACTGAGAAATGAGATTTAATGACTTTAAGCACTGCAGATTGTTTAGCTAATACTGCACTGGCTATTTTTAGTCTAATATGGAAGATGCCATTTTATTTTTCTCTTCAGAGTACTTCCTTATTTTGGGAAGCACTGAGAGGGGAAAAATAACAGTTTAATTTGATGCATAAATGAGMAATTCCTGTTCATTTCAGAGATTACATTTTCTTTAAGACTAACCCTGTCTGTGCTTGGGGAACCTGTGACTTTTTACCCTTAAAGGTGGTATGGAGGGATGCTCACTTTAGTGAATAAATATGGCCTTTTCTGGTACTCCTATACAAGGAATATTTTCATCTATTCTTCCTTATGAATTTAGAAATTTCAGAAGATAGAATAAGGATTTTGCTTTASTTTGTGTATCAAGTAAATACAGTTTAAATGAGATTCATATTTAAAACTAATCACAARTGAAAAATTACCATGCACATGGCATAAATGACATAGAGCCACATTCTGGAACCACAGCCAGTGTGTGTCTCTAAATTATTACAATGATTCGTATTTTTCTGGGTATCCCTGTGGAAAAGTCCACTGGAGGTGAATTTTGGTTGCCAGGAGAGTTTTYTAATAGGCCTTGCCTCAAAACAGACAATAGGCTGAAATTATAAAATACATTAAAACCATGTTTGGTTCCATCTAATAGTTTTTGATCACKGATATTTTTTAAAAAATAGCATTCCATTGGAAAAACATTCTGAATTGTGATGTTTCTTATTTATCCAGTGAATGTWGGGTATTTTCAGATACATTCTCAGGCTTTTAAAAATACAGTTTTTATCCTGTGCTGTTTGGGAATGCYGTACCAAAAAGCTACAAAAATACCCACTCACTGTGTACAAGCAATGACACAGAGAGAACATCTCTGCAACATGATCCATTTACTTTTCCTAGTAAGAAGTCAGATTTACAAAATCTCTTCGAATTGCTAGTAAAAATACTTGTTTATCTGTGCCAATTAGTTCCATGTGAACTCCCACATTCCTGTGGTCCAGACTAGGCCAGGTACAAGGGACAAGGTCCTTGCCAAGCTGCCAGTACAAACATCTTTTTGTAAGCTTACCCTTTTCCAGACAAGCCATTTAAAACAGACTATGGTATTGACTGTAGATTAGAGGCAGAGCGTTTGGCAGATCCCTGAATTTTAAAATGGAGGAAGGGAAAACACGCGGAGGAAATATGGAAATGGTATCTGAGAAATTCAGTGTCAGCAGCTTAAGTAGTAAAATTGCGTGGATAATACCTTATTGTATGTGCTGTAACCTTTTGCACACTTTGGAGAGTAGCACCGATAGAAATAACAAGCCCTAAAAACAACTGATAGCTGCCAAGAAAGACAGAACCATCTGTCTGAAATAGCTCTGAATTTCTTCTTTACTRGCCCCAGACGTTTTTAGCATAATCACGGTAATAATCACAGCGAATTGAAAAGGATTTCAGGAGCCAGCAGGGCTGGATGAGGTGGTCTCAGAGGAGCTTTGTGTGTGTTTGCAGCAGGCAGAACCAGCTGAAGGACCAGCAGCACCAGCAGCAGCAGCAAGTGGTGTCCCTGTGCCAGCTCCCCGACGAGGCCGAGTGCCTGACGGTGCCGCGCTACAAACGGGACCTGGTGCAGAAACTGAAAATCCTSCGGCAGGAGCTGTCCCAGCAGCAGCCTCAGGCTGGCCATTGTCGGATCGAGGTGTCCAGGGAAGAGATCTTTGAGGTAATTKGAGATTTGGAGCTGTTTCTTTGTGTGGAGGGAAGGGGAAGGGGGTTCGTTCACTGAGATGGAATCTTGAAGGCTGCAGTTAAAGCTGGGSTTTTACCGTGGTGAAGAGGAAGAACTCCAGGGGGATATCAAGAGAGTCATGTCATTAAAATAGATGAATTTACCCTGCAAAGAAGAAAAAAATCAAGGAAAACTTCTTCAGTGGCTGGAGATGTACAGCCTGTCAGTGATTGGCGAAGGAGTCCAGGCACTTTGTGTCTCTGAAGATCCTTGAATTTGAGAAGCTGATGACTGTTTCAGAGGGGATGTTACAAATGCAACACTAAACTGTTACTAGTGATCTTAGGTATAATGTAGCTTAAGTAAAATTACTGCTGAATAGGATTCCTCTTCAGAATTTGGATTTCTCACCATCAATCCCAGCTCTCTCTCCAGATTCAGACCAGTTTTACAAACTCTCTGGGCTTCTGAATGGCCAGAGATGCCCACAGTGGGGTTTCTGCATTCTGTTTGGGGCATGATTCAGCAGAATCATTCTGTTGACTAATCTGGAGAACAGTTTATCCTTCTGAGAGCTTTCACCCATCCCACCCATCCCTGCTGTGTTTTTACCCCACCCAAAAATTTGATCGCCCCACTGTGTTGTCACAGTTYTTTGCAGCCAAGAAAGATTTGTGTTGGTCTTCCCTTTGGAGCCAGACAGATCAGTTTGTCAGTAACTGGAAGAGGAAAGGGGGGAGGCTGCAGGATTATGATGTTCCTGTTCAGTCCAGTGTCCCCACACACCCACCTGCCTCCTGTGTCCTGTAGAGACAAAGCTTGGGGCTGATAAATATGAACTTTTCTTTTTTATCTAATTCCCTAGCATTTGTTCTATCTTACAGCTTGCTTTCTGTGTTTCCTTGGTGGAGTCTTACTGGCAGAGGGATAATCCCTTAGATTTACTGGGATGGCATTGCTGCTTCTGTTCTTAATGTGCTTTTTGAAGGCTGGCACATGTTTTTTACCCAGAGTAGAAGCTCCACTGTTGGCTTTTCAGACTGCAAAAACCAGGAGTCTTTATAGAAAACAAAAGGAATTTATTGACACAATATTTGAATAAATTAGGTGAGAATGAAGGAGAATGTTCTGGTCACTGAAGAAGCAATCTGTGATTGGGAAACTGATGAGTATCCAGAGAAATAATGTCCCCTTTAAGGGTGTTCCCTTTGGGCTCAGAGTACACAGCAGCAGCTTCTACTCTGTAAACAGCAGTTAATAAAAGGAAGTGTTGTGTGTTTACAGGAATCCTACAGGCAAGTCATGAAGATGAGGCCAAAAGACCTGTGGAAACGATTAATGATAAAATTTCGTGGCGAGGAAGGCCTTGATTATGGAGGTGTTGCCAGGTAAAACAGTGGCTCCTCTGTCTCTTCCCTGCACCCAGCCCTGCCAGCCACCCTGTGCTTTGAATCCTGAGCCAGCCCAGTATCAGCCCTGCTTCTTTTACATTATTCTTATTTATATTCATATTTATATCTGTAACAGATTATATGTCAGAAGAATATATGGCTTTAGGTAGTATTTTCAGAGAAAAACTGCATTAAAAAAGGAACTAATTTATTGGAAATAAAAAGCAAGTTACAGATCGTGTCAAACATATGTGAGAGGTTTTGGTATCTATTGAAATTAATATATTTTTCTTTGGTTAGTGAAGTTTGGCTATGTGAGAATATATGCCACCAAATACTTGGCTTTATGGCACAATTTTAACCCAAAAATGTGCTTTATTGTAAATTGTMACTGCTGTTTGAAGCAACGTGTTAAAAACCTTCAGTTGGTGGGCAGCTTCAGTCTGTCAATAGTTATTTTTCACTTATAMAAAATATGACATGCCAGATTCTCAGACCATTATTTACTGATTTGTGAAYACATAATTAGAATTTGAATTAAATACGTTCATTACCTAAAGATGGTTTATATCAAGGGCTTTGATTCCAACATCTCTATATTCAAGTGAATCTGTAATGCCTTGTCTTAGTGTGTAATGGCTGTAGGAGAATCAGAGTCAGAAATTCTCTTGGAAATAAGTAACGTGCAGAAAAATCTTGGAAACCTGGGAAACCCATCAGCTGTCAGGTGCTGGGTGGTTACTGAGCCAGTAAAAAGAATTCTGATTTCAGTCTTGTTCAGAGATCATTTCCTTCATGTTTGTGTTTAATAGTAAGACTTTAAAATCAGACTATTTTGAAAATATTCTCAGTGTAGGAATGCATGTCTGTAGAGTCCCAATAAATTATTTTATGTTCTCAGGGAGTGGCTGTACCTGTTGTCCCATGAAATGTTGAATCCTTACTATGGGCTCTTCCAATATTCCCGAGATGACATCTACACCCTGCAAATCAACCCCGACTCCGCTGTCAACCCGGTAGGGCTGGTGCAGTGTGCTGAGAATTGGTGTTTTCTGAGCAGAAATCAAACACATTGGGGAGGGTTCAACACCAAGGAACCAAATTCTTACAATTGCTGCTGCTGGACACTGAATTTGTACAATTATATGATAGTTTATTTTTTTGATCAAAGAAAYGATTCAAATGGGTTCTGAATTTTMTGTARATTCTCARTTTATGTTTCCTTTGGGAGAAATTCAGTTTATTTTGATTGTGACTTGTCAGACTCCTGGACTGGAAGCGATATGCTCAGTGTGCTGTGTATGAAAACAAAACCAAACCTCTGCACAGGGCTTGGGGTTTTTTTCTTTCCTGCATATTTTAATTTTGTCTCATACTCAGCAGTGGGGTCCTACCCAGCTGAATGGCTTTGTCTCCCCTCTCTGTTGCAGGAACACTTGTCCTATTTCCACTTTGTGGGCCGGATCATGGGCATGGCTGTGTTCCACGGGCACTACATTGATGGTGGCTTCACGTTGCCTTTCTACAAGCAGCTGCTTGGGAAGCCAATTACTTTGGATGACATGGAATTGGTTGACCCTGACCTCCATAACAGCTTAGTGTGGATACTGTGAGTACTCTGTAGGGTACCTCGGGATGTTGGAATGCWGTCTCTGTTATGTGATAATGGTCCTAAATCCTGGAAATAAGCTGTATTTTGATTTCAGAAATCTTCCTTGCACAATTCAGCTTTTTTTAGGCTAAAAATGTTCAAACTACTAAAATTTTGGGTGTGGTATGGTGTGGAGTTAATAATTTATAATTTAACCTATTATTAACAGCAACATGTGATTAAAATATAGCATTGAAACTTTGATAATGATTTTAAAATATAATGCAGTAAAACTGCATGCTCACCTTCTTCTTCCAAGCAGTACTTTGAAATGCCACTGAAAAATGAAATTGTGTTTCTGTCAGGTAAATCATGGCTGTAATGTRTTTGCAGAATATGTTTTCCCTCAGTCACTTGCTGCTTTCTTTGCACAGTGAGAACGATATCACCGGGGTGCTGGACCACACATTCTGTGTGGAGCACAATGCCTACGGGGAGATCATTCAGCAYGAGCTGAAACCCAACGGCAAAAGCATCCCCGTGACAGAGGAGAACAAAAAGGAATATGTCAGGTACAGCCACAGCCTTTTCCAGAGGTTTTTTTCCTGTTTCCTAAGGTGGGGAGGAGCCTTTGCTYGTTGAGGGAATTGTCATTGTCGTGCTGTTGGGTTTTGCTGTGGGTTGTGCAGTGGTGGTGGGGTGATGCTGTCAGTGGGGCCGTGTTTTTGGGGCTGGATAAATCACAGGTTTATTGTGTTTGAATACATCCCACAAACCCAGTTTGCACTTTCTCACAGACTTTACGTGAACTGGCGGTTTTTACGAGGAATTGAAGCTCAGTTCCTGGCGCTCCAGAAGGGATTTAATGAAGTAATCCCACAACATCTGCTGAAGACATTTGATGAGAAGGAGTTAGAGGTCAGTGCACCAGGGCTGTGTTGTGTCGTGCAGGGTAAAGAGGCTTTTGGAGCCAGAGCAGCACAGAGCTGTGTCCCGGTGCTCCCAGTGTGCTCCAAGCTGGGATAGGAGCAGGGTCAGGGTGAGCAGGTCAGGGGCCACTGAGGATGTTTGTGCCTCCTGGGAGAGCTGTGGGAGTGTTCCTGGAGGTGACAGCTCACAGCACAACTGGCCARACCCTCCCCTGTAGCTGAAACCCCTCAGAGACCTGCAGCCCTGCTTCTCTTTAACTGACAGGTCAARGCACTTTGGTGTAAGCTTGGAATGGTTGTTTGGTTTGGGTTTTTTTTTTAAATTGAGCCATTTAAAAAATGGTTGTGTACAAAGGTAAAATTTTAAAAATGAGAAAGTTTTATTTCTGCATTGCTTAAGATGAGTGAGAAGTTATAATTTGCCTTTGGTATAAAATCTGTCAATTTTTCTCAGTCAGTTCATCATTTGTCTGGCTCCAAACCCATTTTTAYAGTGATCAATGATGAAATATTATAATCACTCTATTTTTAAATTTMCAGCTCATCATTTGTGGACTGGGAAAAATTGACGTTAACGACTGGAAGGCAAATACCAGGTTAAAACACTGTACCCCAGACAGCAACATCGTGAAATGGTTCTGGAAAGCTGTGGAGCTCTTCGACGAGGAGAGGAGGGCACGGCTGCTCCAGTTTGTGACTGGCTCCTCCCGGGTGCCTCTGCAGGGCTTCAAGGCATTGCAAGGTAACAGCAGCAGGAGCTGGGGAGCTCAGGAATCGCTGGAAATGCAGCCGGGTGACTCCTACAGAGCGATTTGAATGGTCTGATTACAATCAYTGAGTAGCTGCTTTTTGTGTGTTTGCCTGGTACCTTCTTATTCAGGTGCAAACGGCTCCTTTCAGTTCTGCACTTCCTTCTCTGGCAGGAGGTTCTGGACAGCTCAGATCTTAGAGGGCTTCTCCTTGGGTGTGTCCCAGAAGCTTTAATTCGTACCCTTTACAAGCTCTCATCCCCTGCACAGCTCTGGGGGTTCTTTTAGACCAAAATGCATTAACACAGCTCAGGCTCAGACCTATAAATAACAGCAGAGTCCCCGTGAGAAATCAGACCCTGTAAATTGTGTTTTTAATGCCTGCTCGGGCCAGGATTCCAGTTTTGCACAGGTTGGTTCATCTGTAGCCTCTTCTGTCCTTTGTGGCATCACCATGCACACCAGGTCTAAAGGACTGCTGTGCTGCAGTCTGTTCTCTTTAGCAGAGATGTTAAGGGGATTTCTGATAGTCAGATTAATKTAATAAAATTATAAGGAATTGACATTGTGACTCTATGGAATTGCAGTGGAATTAGCCACTATTCAATTTGTTATAAAACARGGACAGGTACAGCTGTGTAAGTTTTGTTGTGTAGGAAGGGTGAGAGAAATTAAATTCAAAACTCTTAGAATTATGCAGTATACTGTGTGAAAAAGGTGATCTATTCATCCTTATCAGTGCTTTTTTCCTTACCTTTCCATGGTTTAATAAGTGCAGGGCTRTGTGGGCAGAGAGGCCACTGGGCCTTTGGCATTTTTTCCTGCCTGTTTATGATCTCACCTTTCTCTGTGCAGAGCTTCTCTTTGTATTTTAGCTGTTGTTTTGTTGTTGCAGTGCAACAAAGACATTTCATGTTATTGCACACAGTAGTGAAGATCTGCTCTGGATTTTCAGGTGCTGCAGGCCCACGACTCTTCACAATACACCAGATCGATGCCAGCACTAATAATTTGCCGAAAGCTCATACCTGGTAAGGCTTTTTCAGTTCTCTGCTGTCATCTGTAGCTTAAGAYCAATCTGTCAGAATATTTGGAGCAGTCTTTTGTTTTGTCTTTCATTACTTAATCCAAGCTGTMYCTTAGGGAGCAGCAGAGCTGTGAAAAGTAGAGATGGCTTTGGTTTAGCTGGAGCTGTGTGGTTTTGTTAAGCCTGGCTGTGCTGGTGGCAGCTCAGRGAGGTGGCAGAGCCCCTGCAGGGATGGCTGAGARCTAAAACYGTGCTGGTGGCAGCTCAGGGASRTGGCACARCCCCTGCAGGGATGGCTCAAAGCTGAAATCTCTGCTCTTCCCTCCCCAGCTTCAACAGGATCGACATTCCCGCGTACGAGAGCTACGAGAAGCTCTACGAGAAGCTGCTCACAGCCATCGAGGAGACCTGTGGCTTTGCTGTGGAATGACCCTCCCAGCCTCACCCAGCCTCTATTTATACTCCTGTCAGCCAGAAAGCCCTTCCTTCCCTCAGCCAAGACTCAAGAAATGCTTGAAATACAGGAAACTTTCCCTTTTCTACACTAGGACACTGGGAGGGAAAGGACAACTTTTGGATTTTTTTTTTTTTAAATTTTAAATTTTTTAAATTTTTTATTTCAAGAAAATAGGTTCTGTGGTTCCTGCCATAGGATCATTCAGCTGCTATTAAAAACTAATATCTTGAACATACAGAATGCTGACTTTTCCTACATTTCAACAGTTAAGCAGTATTCTATACTTAAAGACTACTACTATTTTTGTAAGAGGTAATCTATTATATTTGCCTACCTGATTTCTATTCTCAGATACCAAGACACAACTTCAGCAGTCGGTACAAGTCAYGTTTCAGCCTGTTTTAAATGTATGATACTGAACAGCATCTATACCTGCTATTTTTGGAAAAAAATATTTTGGATTATTCTAACTTTGCATAAAATTGGCTGAAAGAATCATTAATCTTTTTAATGAAAGCCACTTACATGTTAACTGCGTTTTCTTATAGTAAACCATTATATTCTGCAATGTAAATTCCAGGTAAATGTTGCCACAGGGGCTTTTTTTTTATATTTTTCAAGCAGGAATTCCGAATATGACGTTTTGGGGTCCTATTTATATCACTTGTCAGATTCCTCCAGCAGAATTTCTAGTGAGTGACACAGACTGTATTTGGTACAGTCCTTGTGTTTACACGTGGAATAACCTTTTTTTAATGAACAGTAGATGTTTTGATTTTTTTTTTTTTTTAACAGCATTTTTCTAACAAGTCTGTCAAGAGTATTTTTTGTTGCTTTTGACCTTAAATTGAAACACTGCATTTTTCAGCTGTTGAAGCACTGATGGGCTTTGCCAGCAGAAGTCTGTCAGCGGTTTGTTCCAGAACCCATCCTGTCCAGTCAACCAAAGTTTGTTTGAATGCAGCCAAATCATATTCTGTATTTGTTGATGCTAAAGATTTATCAGGTAAAACACGTTGTAATCTTTGTCCAGCTGCTCATGACACGTGGGTTTAAGTTACAACTAAGGAAAAATGGTGTATTGACTGAAATATGTGTAATGTGCTTTGGAAATGAGGTTGTAAGAGCACATAATTTATTGATTGTAGGGATGGAAGTAAGTATATATATGATTTATAACATGGGTTGATCTCTTCAAAGGGGAATAAAATGCACTACCAGTAGAGGGAACTGAACTTTGATGTTAGTTTGGAAATTCTCAGTTAAGATCTGTCTGATCTGCTCGTGGTGTGTGGATAAATCAGGCTGCTTAAGAGACRGTGCCATTCTCCTCTCAGCCATGAGAATATTTGGAATAAGTAGMAGGTTTTTTCCAATCAGTGTTGTGTGTTTGTAACTTAGGTTACAATTAATCATCAAATCTGCACTATTTTTTCACTGCCAATGAGAAGAAAGTCAAAGGTATTGAAAATGCTAAAGGGATGGGATGTAACCAGCTGTTCCATGTTTGCAGTGTAAGTCACAGTGAACCAGCTCATTTTCTGTGTGTTCTGTGGAGCTTGAACTCAGTTTTGTTCTGCCAAGTCTGACTGCCACAGTGAGTAAACTACTGCTGGATGTTGTGTGTTAGAATAGTGGGCAAGGGACTACTTTTACAGAACTGTGGTAAGAATCTGGTGAGCCAAATCCACATGTTGGTTTGATTATTTTTTTTGTACAGCTGCTGCTGGCAGGTTTGTTCCAAGGGACTTTGCTTCCCTTTCTGGGCTGRCTGCAGGCTGAGGCTACTTAGGGATGTGAACAGGAAGAGACCAGGTTTGAAATACATAGATCCTTTTATTTTCATTTCAAGGGACTCTTGCACTCCTGGTGAAGGGCTGCTTCTTTGGCACCCACATTGGGCTCCCCAGTTGAGGGCTTTCAGAGGAGTTGTCACTGTGCCTGTCTGGTTCTGGGGGAGCAGAGCAGATTCTTGCCCAGTGTTTCTCACTCCAAGAGCTCCTCATGGCTGGGAGCACAGCTCCACACCCTCCCCAAACCTCTGCTCAGCCCCTGCAAGTTCTGATGATGTGAGTGACTGTTGGAAGGGATTTCACAGGTTCTTGTGACTGTTCACAGGAGAGGCTCCAGTGCTGTGGAAGTGAAAGAAGTGATTTCACCCTCCCACCCCCCTCAGGCTGTGGCCGCAGCTTCCCTGGTCATGGAACATGGCAAATATAAAATCTGGCTGGTGAATTTATTGAATACAAAGTTATGGTGTCATAAAAGCATCTTTGGGGAGGGAGGAGATGAGCTCTGCAGAATATGGACCCGAGATCAGCTGATAATKACATTCATTTTCACAGCAGCCTTAGCAGTACATGTGTTTTTCTACCAAACATTTTGGTATGACATTGAGAATTTTTTTTAACTGCCACAGATATTGTAAATTTAATATATTATAGGCAAAACTAGACAAATCTGCATTGAACTTTCCATAGCTGACAGATGAGGATGAATATACCAAGTATTTTGAGTGCCTTTCTACCTTCATAAAGACTGAGAGCTTTAACTAAAGCACCTCATCACCCAGTCAGATGTTTATCTGAATATGGTAAAGGGTTGATTCCCTTTCCAAAATTTTGTTTCAAGAACATGTCAGCTATTTTCCCCTCAAAAAGGTGCTAAGCCTAATATTGCATTTTAACCTTGGACTTTCACCCCATGATTAATGTGAATATTTATTTCAATGTGTCCCTCTTACTGGGTTTTACTTTATCCAGTCTTTAGTTGTTTTAGGGAGATGTCACATCATGGTTTTATGCTGTTGCTTTTCATTATGAATGTTTAATTATGAACAGTGACTTTTGTAGATTTCAAATATACAGTTCACAGTTGAGTTTCAGAGGATTTAATTTCTCGGTGTAAAGAGTTTTGTAATGGTGCTTTGTACAGTATGTATTCTAATTTTTTTTTTTTTTTTTGCACATAGTTTCAGTTTCCCTAAACTGATTTATTTGTACCAAATTTTTGTGTTGTACTAAAGTCCAGAGCACACAAGCTGTTTTGAAATTCCTGTCCTACAACACTACATCTGTCCTGAACTCCTGGTGCGTTTAAATGCTGCATTGATGGAAGTTCAAGCTTTGCTCCTGTCACAGCACCATCCTCCAGCTTGATGTAGCATCTTTTTAAACAGCACCACACATTACCAGGTGCCATTTGTTGTACTTTACACTATGTAGTAGGTTCCTGGCTCTACCACATCCTCAGAGCTTTGTCTGTAGTTGTAATTAGTTTATCCAAGTGTAATTACTCCTCCACAAACTGACAGTTCTTAGTTTATCATTTCCATTGTATTTATTACAGAGTGTTTTAGCGTTGGTATCATTGTATTTTCACTCAGCTGTTACATGAGCTTTAACAAAAAAAAAATCTGTATAAAATGGTTTTTAAGTACTTAATGTATGTACCCATGCAGAAGTTGAGCAATAAATTGTATGCTGTTTGCACTGTCACAGCATCAATGGTTTTAAAAGTTTTAAGTTTTTCTTAATTAAATCTTTAAAATGTAAGAATGTMATTTKAAATAACTGGACTTTGTTTCAGGAGAAAATATTTAAAATTTAGTGACTTCCTAGTGCTGTTACCTACAGTAAAAACTGTGCTGAATGTTCTAGTCCAACTCAGCAGTTCTTAACTTCTGGCTCTCATCTACTGGCACGTCTTGGCAAGGACTTATCTCAGCATTGGTGAACAGATGTCTCCTCTCAAAACTTAGCAAAGCTACACCACTGTCCTTGAGGGGAAAAAAAGTTAATTTGGTAAAGACTGGCTAAATTTCATCAACTTAGCTGATAAATATTGTCCCATAAAGGCTTCAAAGTTAGCCAGGCTGACAGCAGCTCCCTGAAAAGGTTTGTACAAGTCAGGGTTTGTGTTTCTGGWTTTGTGGAGGGCTTTTGGTGTGTGTTGTTTGGGTCTGTCTTTTTGCAATGARGTATCTCCTGCTCTAACATCTGTAAAAGAACCTCCTTCACAGGCTGGGGGCTTTTTTTTTCCTTTTCAGTGCATGAGTCTGAGTTCTGTGTGTTGTCAGTTCCATCAGAGACACCCCCTCATAGCAACCTTTAACTATTGTATAGACAGTGCAGTTAATTCCAGAATTCATATATCACACCTTTCACACAGCAATTTTAGCAAGAACTCTTCTAGTACCAAGATAAACTAATTAAGAGTTGCACTTTTGTCAGGCAGAGGAGACTGTATCAGTAATGGACATCATTAATWATCAGCTTTTATGTAATTGTTCTTAGTTTAAATACTMATCCTTCTCTGCTGGCACCTCCTGGGGCCCAAGGAAGATGCTCCAGTACCTGCAGTGCCTTCTGGCAGCTCCTGCTCTGCCTGGAACAACCTGGAGTAAGGTAAAGCTGACTGGTGGAGTATTTAATCACTCTAAATCTGGTTCTGTCAGTGATGGAGTCATCAGGCTGTCCCTGGGAGTGTGGCCCTGTGCAAGATTAGGAATGCTGTCCACAGCTCCTTCCCAGGGTTCACCTCTTGCAGAAGCTCATCMTGCATTGCTTTAGAAGAATCTTCCAAGATTTTTTCTGTTTCAAGCTACTTTTCCCAGTGCATCTGTAGCACAGARGGAGTATTTTATATGCTTTATATTTTATCAACCAGCCAGCAACACCAACACTGCAACCACAGAATTGACTGGAAAGAGGAGTGGAATAAGTAGTCCTCCCTTGCTTAATGTATTTAGAGTCCCAGTTATTTATGTCAGGKTTATTGCAGGCATTCTCTAACTTGGCCTTTCACAGGAAACCTGAACCTTTGATGTTCTTTTAAAGATCTTCTTGTGCTTTGTGAGCTTTCCAAACTGTGATTTCTGGCTAATGGTGTTAGATTGGCTTAGCAACAACAGCCCCAGCACAGATGCAGAGGAGCCTCAGCATCCAACTGTTCCACCACAATAACTTCACTTAAGCACTGTGACTTCATCCCTCTTCCTGTGGGTAGAGCCCAACATTATCCCAGTCTTGCTAAAGAGATAAGAAATAGTTCAGAAACTTTATTGATGATCATAAAAGTGCTGTGGAAATCCCAGGTCCCAGCAGCTACAGCCCTGACAGGCCAAAATGACAAAACAGATATTTTAGAGAGAAAAACAGCCTCACACCATCTTCCCATTACAGCAGCCCTCAAAGACCTCTGATCATCTTAGCCAGGGAGAACTGCAATGACATTTACCCGAGTCTTAAAAGAAATGGCTTTGGCTGTACTGGAAAGAAGCCATCTGAAGCCTGGATCTCAGTCTGTCTGCTTCTAGTTCTTGAAAAAAGGTGTCATCATCATTTTTCAAAATTGCTGCTTGCAGTTGCTGTATTTCCTTTTCCATCTTTGATCTCAGTTCTTTTTTTGTTTTCTGTAGCATCTAAAGAAAATACTGACATTAGTCACAGCATGTAAAAAGAAAAGGCAGTTGGATAAAATTAGGAATACTTACTTGTGCTTGTACTTGCTCTCTGGTTTGGATTTCTTGGAATTCTTGAGATAYAGCTTCTGCTAGCATGGAAAACTAAACACAACACATGTGTGAGTTGAACTAATTAAAGAAGAAAGACTTCTAAATGGAAAAATATGACGTGTCTGATCCAGATGAAGCTTTACCTGATCTTTGTAGTAGTTCTCCAGAGACTCCAGCTCCTTCTGGTGCTTTCKCTGTTGCTCATCACGCTTGTCTTGAGCATATTGTCTCAGTTCCCTCAGTCTTTGCTTCTGGAGTGCTAAGCCTTCTTCAAATAAGCTTTTAAATATCTGCCAGCAATTAAAAAAAAGCAAACCTGAAACTTTCCCAGGAACTTGTAAGTATACATTTGTGGTTTTCAGCTGCTTTATCTCCTGATGGAAYGGTGTTTACATGAGGATAGGCTGTAGCCTATGAGAAAGTACAATTGTGTACCTAGAAATGGTGGTGCAGATGCAGCTGAGCTGAATTTGTATTACTCATTTAGCTGAAATTGTGATAGATAAAATAATTTTTCATGTCAGTTTAGTCAGATGACCCRCCAGTGCAAGCCAGGGCCTTTGAACACACACTGTGATTTACAACCCATCCTGTACTCTGCAGTCTAATTTCAGGACCTTCATCCAGATTTCCAGCAGCAGGAAATCCAGCCTGGACTCAGGCTTTCCATTCCTCCACAAGAACACTTACCAGCTGTAGCTCACAGCTTGAGAAAACAGTTCTCAAATCACTACCAGTGGATTATGCAGTAAACTTCTAATCTCTTCTTTTGAAAGGTGACAATTRTGTATCTGCTCTTGCAGGGTGTAATAACTCTCCTCTCTATCCCTCACTCTGATGTCCAGCCCTAATTAAATCATATCTGTCACAAAGTCCACTTTGTTTAACAAACACAACTGAACAGCAAAGCTGCCTGTTTGATCAGCTCCCTTAACAGAAGATTTAGATTGTTTTCTTTGGATGATGACTATAGGAACAACTTCTTAATCCTACTGTTTCTGAAAACTCATTTCCCCAATTTCTCATGTTACTAGCCCTGTTTTTCCACATTGATACTTCACCCTTTCTCTGCTCTCAGCTCCATAAATCATCCTTTCTTGTTTCACAGTGGTTTGCTCTGCACTSTGTCCATGTTTCCAGAGAAGGAACAGTTTCATCTGAGGCCCTGACTGACCAACCACTTCATCTTGGCTCTGTGCTCTGCAGCATTAGATGAACTACCAGAGCTCAGCACTGGGGTCCAGATGAGAATAACTCCAAGAATCCTGCACTTGCAGAGCAAGACCCCTTGTCCTCACCTTCTCCTCCCGTGTCCTTGCCCGCATCATCTTGGCCCGGAGCTGCACCCTGTAATCCTCGTAGTATTTCCTGGCCCGGGCCACCTGCTGCCGCTTCTCGGTCAGTTTGTTCTGAGCCCATTTCTGCCGGTRGATGCGCTGCTTGATGTCTTGCTAAAGGGAGAGGAGCTGTTAGACCACTGAACTGCCAACARATACTGCTGCAGGCAAAGCTTTGTTAATCATTGTTAATTAGGGTCCTGAAGGAGTTTCTTCACACCCCAGTTTTACACTGCAGTTATGGTTTAAAGCTTTAGTCACCACTGATGTAGAATTAAGGAGTCAGCACTGTCATGGGAGCTGAAACACCCAGAACCTCAAGATTCTCCTCCTTGCACTTTYTTAGAATTTGTTTTACCTTTTAAAGCAACAATGCAGTATCATCATCTTTCATTCCATTCCATGACCTCAGTAGTCACCCAACAGATTGTGGCATTTTGAGACCACAGCTACTCAAAAAGCATAAAGTTGTCATAAGATAAAAAGCCACTTTCATGATCTGGGAATAGGGGTTCTCAAAAGCTCAATGYGAAATCTTTGTGTTATGTAACAAACCATCTTCAAAGAACATACCAGTCTCTTGCTCTGATCTTGATCTTTCTTAATAATTGCAGCAAGAAGCTCGTGTTTCCTCAAGGCTTGTTCAACCTGCAGGTTTAAAAAAAAAAGAAAGCTAATTACTTGCATCATTGTGCAGGACAAGCTGGTCTCTGGAGCAGATTTAAATACTGCCCTCTGCTCTGGTTTGGGTTTTGTATTGAGAATTGCCACATATAAGTTAATCAACTTTTGTATCTGATAACTCTCTTCTAAACTAAAAGCACTAGCAATGGAAATGCTTTTTTAAAAAGCAATAGTAGCCCTGGGCAGTACTTGAGAAACCAGYATAAGAAAAGGACCATCAAGTAGCTGATGAGAAGTTGAACTCGTGTATGCAAGTCTGTACATCCCGATTTAACCAAGCTCACAGAACATCCTTGCAGGCTGTGCAGGTGCCCTGGCTGTGCTGCTGCTGTGGTGTCAGAGKATCTCTGCTGACACTCAGCAGCTAAGGAGAACACTCACCTCATTCTGGAGTTTCACTCTAGGTCTGCCAGCAGGTGCCTTTAGGTGTGCAGTGTGTGCAAGYTGCCGCTGCCACATTTTACCCAGAGTCCGTGCAGAAATGTGCAGGCTGGGAAACTCCTCCAGGAGCTGCAAGAGGAGGTCATTGTCTCTTACTGTCACTGGAAGATAAAGACAGATGTAAGCAACAAATTCCTGGAGAATACATTTAGTTGTAAATTCATCCAAACAGTGTCRGCCTAAGTCATGAAATATTTTACATAGCTCACTATAAAGTGACCATGCTGCTGTGACCATGTGAGAGTAAACCCAGCAGGGCATTAACATCATCCTGCCAGTTCAGCAGCAGAGAAAGCAATCCCATCTTTTGTTGTTTTCTCTGAAGAATCACTTTTATAGGTGTCCTTACCCTCCCACCACCCCATCCAACTAAGACAGGTATCCCTTCTGTCTTCCCATGGTTCTGACCATCACTAATCAGTGATTGCTATAATTCTCTCACTTTGGTTGCAGCARCTTAAAATAATGCCAGCACAGCAGTGGCAATGACAGATCCAGGTCAAGTAAACAGGTGCAAAATAAACTGGTGTGCAACCAGCTCGTTCCCATTACATCTTTGATCTTTCTGGCAGRAAAAGATGATGGGGAGATGAAACAAAAGGGTATTTACCAAGTATATGGCCTTCAGAAACTGGAAAAAAATAAAGTGATGTGGCTGAACAACATCCAGGTATATAGGGGATTATCTGGTGATCTAATCCATAGGCATGCACAGTGCTGATTACCAAAACTGAGCCTGGGATTGGCAGCTTGGCTGTTCTTGAGCATCACGTGCTCAGCAAACCAGTGGCAGGGTCAGACAGATCCTGCTCTGTAACCTTTACCTGGCTCAACTCAAGCCAAAGGCCCAGTTTAAAATCTCATAAGTGCTCAGAAAAATAACAAAAGAAACACTGTAGTGGAATAAGCACAGGAGTAGCAGCAATGGAAACAAGCCCTGAAAATAATCCAAGGGATTTTAAGGAAGTAGCAAACAGGTCACAATTTGATTGTGCACTGATGGTTTACATTTACTTAGAGCATTATCTTCCCTAACAAAAATCCAGACATATAGAGGTCAGAAGAAGGGAAAATGCTACAGCTGACTGGTATATGTTGGACTGGTGCCTTTATCCTTGGAGTTCAACACACACTTTCAAAAGATGCCAGTTTTCCACCAAGTATAGTTTTGCAGTTCTTACTTGGAGCTGCTTGCTTTGGCTTCATGATCCCCCGTTTTGGAATCCGCTGGCTGTGTTTGGGATACTGAGGTGCRGTTTTTCTAGAACAAACTTTCACTAGCTGAGACATTTTTGGAGATTCTTTAAAGACGTTTTCTTTGAAYTCTTGTTCCTTAGGGGTAGATGTAAAACAGATGGAGAACAGGTATGAGAAGGGAAAGACTGATAGAACACAGTTTGGCTATCAGAACTTAAATGCCTTTCAGACTTAAGAATGAGAACTTGGACATATAGCATTGAATTCTCTAGAATTTACCAAATGCAGGTCAGGGTTCAAATAAAGGTTAAATCTCATTATTGCATAACCTCAGCTCTTCTGCAGCACTTAACATTAGTAAGTTACTATTTTAGTTGTAACTATGACAGGGGCAGTCGAGGTTTTGTACCCAGAAGTGTCTGAACAGACCATCTAGGCAAATTTTAAAAGAAAAAAAAAACAACCAAACAAAACACAAGCAACAATCCCCACTGTGCATCACCTACCCTTCCCTTTGCAACTTCTTTGGCTTTAGAAAGTTTATGCTTCTCCTTCGCTTCATAAATTCTTAGATCATGTTCATAAACTTTATTGACCAGCTAGAAAATAAAAATAAAAGGACTTGTCAGAGGAAATAATCAGTGCACATAACCACCTTAAGCTATTTTTGCAAAATTTGGGTTTTAAGTCTCTTCCTCAACAGGCTACAGATAAAAAAAGCACAATTACTAAAGGAGACCAAATGCCCCCATTATCTAAGAGAATTGCTTTCATGGATTTAGCGTAACTGTTGGTAAGAATTAACATAAGGTATAGYTTCAAAATTACCTTGGTTTTTCTTGCTCTTTCATCCCTTTCTCTTTGCAGCTGGCTGCGTATTGTGTTCATTTGGTCTATTCTTTTCTCACAGAGTTGATGTTCCTGATGTTGAGATGAGGGTGAAGATGGGATGGAGATGGAGAGGGATCGTGGCCTGCTGGGGTACCTTGGATGTGATGTGTCTGTAGGGAAAGGTCATTCATTGAGAATCTGAGACAAAAACCACCCCAGCAAAGGGTTTTGTGACCAGGCCCTCATTTCAGAACCACAGYCCTGTGAGCTTCTATTCTGTCCCTCTGTCCACCTTCTGTACATTTTTTACTGCAGCTGTGTTTGCCTTGTATATTTTGTAAAGTTTTACCACCATTTTTTAAGTGTTGAACAGAAACTTGGTTTCGATTCTGTTGCTGTTGCTCAGGTTTGGATCAAAGACAAAATAGAAGTGAACTAAAATACAAAACWAAGTAACTAACTGCAATTCAGTGTAGCAGCTTTACATGAAAAGGTTTCTGTTATATTCTTTTCTATCCCAGTACTTAACTAGCACAAGGATTGTTACCTCTCTCAGCTGTCATCTGGCGATAGTCCATGACACTGTCACTGTGGTGTGACAGGGTGTCCTCATCTGTCAGCTCCTCTTCTCTTGTGTGCTCACCCAAAGCTCTCTTCAATATCTAAGGGACAGATTGTTTTTGTGGGTGTCAGGTTCAACAGACCATTCTAAAGTTTGAATGAACTAAAGCCGGGTGTTAGTTGCAGATTTGATTTTCATCCATATCCCATTGATATTCTTRTTCTCTCCATTGTCATTACTAAAGCTGGATTGCTCAGCTCAACAAAGAAGAGATTTCACTTACTAAATCTAGTTCATTTAGCCTGCGAGACAGACTTTCTGATGCTTCACGAAACTCTTGCTCAGGCGTCTTCTCCCTTGTTTTTCTGCGGGAAAGTGAATCCTTCAGTGAGTCTGTGGTGGAATTTTTGTATCTGCWAAAGCAGAAAAGAGATTCCATTTTCTAAAAGCTTGAAAATGAGTATTACCTCACACAAATCCAGTTCACTTATTGTGTAAGCATGTTTTTAGAGGATTAACTAGAAGTTGGATGTGTAAATGCCTATAACTATATTTAATAAAATGAATGTATGTCAGGACAAACAGGAAATCTTTGTGTTAGAATTAATCTTTCRCTGTCACACAGCCAAGGAAGAAGAGATCTTATTTAAAAGGGAGGTGTGGCTGGCTGGTCATGGAAATGAAAGTGCCAGTGTGGCTCAGTATCAAAAATCTGAACTTACCTTGTTGTTCTGGGCCAGTACCGAGATTGGGGTCTTGGAGTTTGTTTTACTCGTTCAGCACGTAGTGAGAGCTTTTCCTCTAAGGAGGAGGATTTAGACTCATATAATGAAAGCCCCTAGAAAAATGAGTAAAGGAAAATTTWATAGATCATGTGAGCAGAGATACTGTAACAGAACCATCTCAAACCCTGAATAAAGATATATAGAAATAGTTGTATTTCCAGGTCCCTGACTGCAGATAGCTTTAGAGAGTTAATGTTTAAAGAAATGGACTAGCAAAAATATRGAAGAACAGCTAAACCACTGAACCAGAACAGGTGTAGGTTAAGGTAAGGAGTATCCCCACATTCCACCTCATCAGCCTGGGACTGATGGCAGGTAGTGGAAATAAGCTGAGCTTCACTCAGTACAGACTGAGCTGCAGCTCACAGCGAGCCAGAAGAGAACAATCCTGTCCTTGTGCCATTGAGCTGCACTGCCTGGTGACTTCTCTGTTCAAACTGGAGCAACTTGGGCTTGGCATGGACACACTGGGAAATGCACCAATGGAAAATGAATTTTAAACAGAGACAATGTAGAAGTAAAAGGTGYTTAAAAACTATTGGAACAAGTGAAGTCTGTGAGTACCTCTTGTGGTTACAGAAGGCAAAAATAGTGTTTCCAGAGAAACTTCCTATACAGACACATTTCTATGGCACAGAATGGCAYCTGCTGATCAGTTTGTGGGTTTTGCATTATTCAGTTTTTGAAAAGCAAAGGACAAGGCTAGAAAATAAAACTAAAGAATGTAATAGGCAGTTCAGAGATCTTTATAAAGGAATAAATCTAAGTTTTATTGGGGATTGAACAACCCCCAAACCCCCAAAATTCTTACTAATTTAGAATGCTGATACACTTCAGAGAAAGGACGTGACTATAGTCTTGTGCCTTGTACATTTYTGATTAAAAAGCAAGATAACCAGTAACTGGTTGGTTGTGATAAATTAGGGTTCTCTGGGTACTGGCTCTGTACATTTTGGAACAAACAGCTCCAGGAAGAATTAAGAACTGATACAACTCCCAGATTGCACATAATCACAGTCTAACAACACTGCTTCACTGGTTGTATATTGAGGAAAGCAAGTCCAAAGCAGTGGCTTGAAATAAGCCAAGAAGTGCCACAAGATAACAGAGAAATTAAGCAGAAATCCAAAAATACTGATTGAAATTCCAAAAGTAAAGATGCAACATGTACCTTTGTCACATTGTCCTCAGCATCATCTGGTCCCACCACTTCTCTCCCTGCAGAAACAGATGACAGGTAAGTGTGAGTTAATGGCACTGTGCCTACTACTGTGGGCAACAAGCAAAAGAAAGATGTGAGCCATGGCCTGTGGTTCCAAATTATTCAGAAAACAGAATGACAAAGCAACTGTGGTTACCCAGCTGTGACATTCATTTTGGTAATTTCTCCAGTCTTCAATGTTCAGTGTCATGGGAATGCTATGGAAACTAAAAAAGGTAAGCAGTGTTTCCAAGGCAACAGAGAAAGTGAGTGCTGAAAAAATAGMTTCTAAATATTTTCTACAATAGCAGTTAATGGTTTTTTCTCAGAACTGAAACTGGCTTGTTTGGTCCATGTTTCTCTTCTCAGAACAAACTCAGCTATGGGACTTATCTGCTGGAGGAGATTTCTGTAGCATAGGCCCATCTTAACGGGATTAACTAAGAAAGGAGTTGAATTGGGGACATGGATTACTTTTTTCCAGCAGGGAACAGATTAAAAGTAACCTATTTTTGTTTCTCTGTAAAGCAGATAGAACTATGAACTTGTGGCTGAATTTTAAAAATTGCACTAGTAGACTCAGAACAATGTTTCCTGTGGTGCCAGTAAAAATAAATGCAACATTATAACACTTAAGAATTACCCTACAGGATGCAAAATTTTCTCTCACCAGACATCTTTCTTGATAGAGGGAGACCATCAGAAAAATCATCAGATTTTTTGGTAACTGACTCTTCAATCTGAAATAAAAAGCAAGATGTATTCTATAAATTCACAGGAGAGTGCTGAGAGGAAGATCATACATTAGGTTTGTCTGCAAATGGACAGTGCTGATTTCATATATAAAAATCACTATAATTGTTTTGTTTACTATACTATAAGCTGTGCAGTTGCATTGACTATGGAGATGTGTATGTATATATGTATAAAATATACCCCTCAAATTCCTTTCTGGACACCTAGTGAAGAATGAATYCACCATCCAAGCTTCATGGAGCTGAGATAAATTCTGATACATTCAGAAGTGTTCTTCAAGGAGCAACTGCTCCCATTCTGCGAGTAAACTAGGAGGTTTTAAAATGAAAACAGCATTGGTTACTGAAAACAAATGAGAGAGTCAAAGGATAGGTTTTTCCTTACAGTAGAAATGGTCATCCCTTGACTGGAAGCCAAAGCTGCTGCCTGTCTGTCTGAGCTGTGATAATCTCTCCATCCCGGATCCGAGGGCTGGAACGGGGGCAGCAGAGGAATTGCTTGCTGGATRGGCTCCCCCAGTTTTGTAGCACTGGCACTCAAGCTCCCTCTGTGAGATTCAGCAGCATGAACAGGCTCCATCCCTCCTGAAGAGGCAAAAACAAACAACTTCAAGTGTTACCTGGGAAAGCAGAACRTGTTTTTTGTATTGTCTATACATAATAAGGGGAAGTGTCTCCATGTCTAATGTGAGCTGCCACCTTTGTTGGATTGCATAGGACAGTGTTGTAACATTTTYATGCCTTGAGAACATGATTTTGGATGTGGGGATATTCCACAAGGACTTCTTACTTGTATATTTTGAACCACAAAAGAAAAGAATACAAACCACAATTAAAAACAGTCTAGCTGAAGCCAAATCCTAGCTAAGCAGAAATACTGCAGGTAAGTTTGCCTACTCTGAGAGACTAAAATATCATATTTCTGAAAAGAATTTATATTAAAACATGACTAAAGTGTTTTCATTCATGACTAAAGCTCTCCTCCACACTACCTTTGTTCCCTACACCCCTAAGTCAAAATCAGGTGGATAAGCTGTCAAAAGAATCAATACTCACCATCTTCCTTTTCCTTTACAATCCCCCTTTCACTTTCTGAGAACAGGCTGGGCAATGTTGTAAGAGCCTCTGAGCTTTCAGATTCTTCTACCCCTGTGTCCTTTTCCGCTACACACAATATAGGCATCTGAAATTCTAGAAGTGAATGTTTAAAAAGATTAAATTAAGATCTATAAAGCATCTTGMTATGAACTGTTGAGATGGACAGTTTTAATGTTTGCTAAGTTAACTACCTGGTGTCAGCAATCCACACTATGCTCAGAACAGTTAAATTCTTACTTGTAATTTCAGTCAATGAAATGTTCATAATTCATAATATTTCTTTATGGGTTGTTTGGGGTTTTCTCAGTAAGGATTTAAAACAGTATTTGTCTGAAACATCTTTTAAAAAGGAAATATAAAAAAAAGGCTAGAAGTGTTTTTTCAGAAGAGTCTTAAAATTCTTTTTCACCCAAACTCACCTTCCCCTCTCCTGGAAAATGAATGAGCAGTTTCTCCAAGTTTAATTAATTCACTGGTAGWTTCTGAGACGTCTGATTCACAAGTTAGAACAAAATATTCTGACTGGGACCTAGRGGAAACATAAAGCCATCAAATACTTCCTCTCTCAGCCTCTGCCCGTTCGGCCCACGAGATGGAGCTGCTGAAGAGCCGTGCAGGACACGGCCCTGCTGCCACAGAGCAAACCAGAGCTGCCGTCACAACAAACTCAATTCACCTGAACCAAAATACAATCWTTAAAACTGATCCAAATTTTCAAGTTGTTTCATTGCACATAAAAAATAAACTTAAGGGAAGCAAAATCAGCAACTCCTCAAGGGCAAGAAAAGCCCCAGCTGTAATTTTAGCCTGACCAAAGGAGTCACCCCACATTCCTTCTGACATATGTAATCAGCAGGTATCCATACCATAAAAAACTACTGATTTCTCTACAGCTACACAAAGAYAGTCAGTCACTGTGTCAAAGCAAATACTCAGAATTGTTCTTACCCTTCAGTGGATGAGAGTTCTGTGCTCTGTGTAAGTGGACTAGCAGAGCTTTCCAGCTGCTCTTCAGATGTAGTTTGAATTTCATTACTGGACAGCAGATTTTTTGCAGCTGTTAATAATCAAGAGATAATTATTTTCAAGAAAACTACTTCTACCTATAACCTAACAGGTGTTATCACCAATAACATCACAACAGTTTATGTGTAATATCAGCATTATAATGTTTTATTTGAAGTAATAACAATGTAATGTTCCCCCATGGGGGGGCAACTTTTATGGTAAGTTTGGAAAAATTATACCACTACCATATAACCCTTTGTTCTAATTATTAATAAACTTTTTTTTTGCTTCTCTTCCCATTTTCCTCAAAATAATCCCTGCTATGGATCTACTGCCACGACAGGCTGTCAACCCCCTTGTCTCCTTGTAAGTAAAAGGGACATTTCCTCATTGTTCCAATTAAAATCAACACTTTCCTCCTCAAATCCTAATTTTAAATCAGTTGATTTATAGGTTGGAAAGCAACTCACAAAGGATGAATTRTCTAGAGTAGGTTTCTGCCATAAGAATGAAGCAGAAAGATCATATAAGTTTGGGGGGAAGTTGTTCTATATTATTGTTGTTTATGAAAATAAGGAATGCAAATACTCAGTTTCACCAGGGAAATTTCCTCCCCCAGAGTCAGTTTTGTCCTTCTCTCCATTGTCAAGGTTATAAGTAACAAAAAAAACCCCAAATACATCTTTGCCACATTGGAAACAATTTGGATTTTACATCTCACCTCCAATCTGGGAAGATGCTTCACTGACTTCTGTAAGATACTCTAACAAACCATCAAATATTTCGAGGAGGTTTTTGATAGATTCCTTGTCTCCTTTCACAATGTTCTCACCTTAAGAGAAGACAATGCAACATATTAATAACTCAGACAGAAGAAAAATTCTCAAAAGCAGGCRTTTTCTGTAGGAGAGGACTTGGAAATTCTTGTCAAGGTGTCAGCTCAGAAAGCACCTGGTCACTTATTTACAGTTATTTATGTAAGCTCAAGGTATATTTTAAATGCCCTAAATTTGCATCTTTTCAGTTCAAATAAGTGAGAGTTTACTGATGCAGTAACTGCTTCCACACACACATACATTCAGGGGTATTTTCAGGGATAGTTGATGTTAATAATTCTTTTCTTATACATAAAACTCTAGCATGAACCAGKCTAAGGAGTGACAGCAGGATTGCAAACACAAGCTGCTGTGTATGGGCACCAAGTCAGAGATAGTTCTTATCRAGCAGTTTTCATTCTTTGCAGGTTTTGTTATGTGAGACCATGCACAGGGAAAGCCACTATCTGTGTACAGATAACAGACACAACACAGTTCTTTATTCACCAACTTTTAAAAATGAAATAACAAGTTTGAAACTCCAGGGTCATGTCTTAAAATCCAGTGCCCAAGCATGAGCCAGTAACAAATTTCAGGTAACACTTTAGCAGCTGAATGAAGCATGGCTGACTGTTAACTCTAACATTTCTTTCTCTTATTTATTCTCTGCTTGCTGTTTCAATTTATAACCTGATGTCCAAGGGGTCAGTGTTCTCATGACATCTACTACCATAAAAGACCTTCCATGCAAATTTGAAAGCAAGCTGTATAAAACCTGCTTCTTWAAGTGTTCAAATTAAACCACACAGATATTCAGCTGCTGTTTGTCTCATTAAAGCAAGTACTCACCAGTGATGTGAGATAGGCTGACCTGCAAAAAATCCAATGCCAGGGAATCTATTACTGCTTGTACATTATGTGCATCATCTTCTTGGCTTCTGGGAGTGGCTATGAAATCTATTTCAAATAAATAATAGATTTTAGGCTATTTAAATGGATAGCTTAAATTAACTACTTAATTAAAGTACTTTAACTTCTGCTTACAAGTTAGTATTTTTTCAGTAATTTGTGCCCTTGGTGAAAAGCCCAACTATCATACAGTCCATGAAATATTTTTAAATACTGAGCACAAAACTCGGTAGATCGAAATTGTGAGGGGTTTGTCAGGATTAAATTCAAGAATAGAGGCTACTAAAGCATTTCTGTTCCTTCCCTCCCAGCACACATACCTAGTGCAGATCATCAAACTGGAAATGCAGTTTGTGTTAAGGCTTCTTCTTTCCCTGTCAGACACTATTGCACTGCAATATATTCTACTTAATTGGGAGCAACTGGTTTTAGTTCTTACATTTAACAGGACTTCTACCTACAACAGGTGCCAGTTACCTCAGTGCTATTAAAATCTTCTGCAATTAGTAGTCTGATGCTTCCCACACATAACAGTTCATAAATAAAACAAATACATAATTATATAGCCTTTGCTTTGCTGTGACTGAAGTCCAGTGGAGTTGGGTTAAAGCAGGGTTAAATCACAGCTCTTAGCAGACTATGAGTATTGGGCATTTCATGARAGCAGGCTGTGTTAACACTGCTGTAAGATAAAATGAGCCAGTTCCCACCCTTCAGAAGTATTATGCCCATAGATGACTTTCAAGGCCTAATTTACAACCATTTTGCTGCAGCTAACCTAGTGCAGCTAAGCTAACTCCCCTCATAGCTGCCATTCATAGCAGTCCAAAATTAAAATAAAATTGGCCAATATTACTTAAATCTTCTCAAAGAATCACAATCTTATGCTTTTGTCTTTGGAAGGACACAAATACTTTAAATCCCTCCATCTATAGGAAGCTTTGCGAGTTTCAATTTCATTTCACTACAAAATACACAGAGACAAAAATAAAAAGCAGATTTAGAMATTATCATTCTTACCTGGAACCTTTTCTTCTAAGATTGACTCATAAAGATGAACAAACATGTCAGCACCACATTCTGAGAGATGCTTTATTTGCTGGTTTATGYGACAGCTCCTTAAAAGATCATTGGCAACATCAACCCAATCTATTTAGAAGAAAAACAAATGTCAGRATGGAAAGACACAGGAAAAAAAAAGAAGTCATGGTTATTTACAGTGAAAGTGGAAACCCTGTAAGTGTCTCTGACTCCACCAGAGATGGTCAAAGCCCACCAGACTGTCCCAACCATCCAAAATATTAAAAATATTGTTCTAGTATAACCACAGCTCAACTAGACTTGGGAGGCAGAAGGCACTGAAGCACCACAGGCTGGGCATGTTAATTCTTTTTTTATGTAATGAAAAAAGAATTTTAATTTGGTCTCATAGCTAGGAATGCCAAACCTCTGAGACCTTAAAACCAAGTTTTGACACACCATTTATCAATGGTCAGAAATTACAGGTAGTTTTTTTTTTGGAAAACAGGAGCTTCTCTTACAAGCCCAGGTTCTCTAATACTCCTAGGCAACAACACCACTAATGTAAATGTTCCTCATGAAATGTAAATTCTACTTTAATTAATTATTTAGGGATTCAAAGAATACAGAGGTGGGGCACCAACTGCTCTGTCAAGCACAGTAAGATGCACATTAACACATTAACTTTCCCCAAATTTTGAGTCCTGAGTTCAAAGTTGAAGCACATGTATCCTCTGCAGTCTTCCCTGTCATCTAATTCAAGTATCAACTTAGAAGAACTAAAGTCTTCATCTCTGTTAGCCTGTGAGCTCTCAAATTCAGATTGCCACCCTCCCCCCAAGATGTTGCTCMTGGAAATCAAAATAGTATTTTATCAAGGAGAAGGCAGAAGTCATCTTTGAGAGGAAAAAGTACAGAATTACTRTAACAGAAACCAATTTGCACAGTTTTCACTGTTCTGTACACAGGGTGTATTACTTTGCCACCCCTCTACTCCTCCATTACTTCCAAACATCACTTTATTTTTAACTTCAGGTGCATGAAAGATTAAAGCAGAATCTCCAACAGTTCAGGCTGCTGTCCTGGAAGACCTGAATTACTGTTCWTCTGCAGCTTTATTAGTTTTAAAATGTCGCCAAGAAAGGAAAAAAGCAAAAGAGGGGAAATGGGTGGTTAACGMAGAGAGCTTAAAACCCCACAACAGAAGAAAACAGTTTTAAAGAGCTGAATGAAATGGTGCTAATTTTAAAGAGCTGAATAAAATGGTGCGAGCAGCAGGGGGTGATGAGGGAGAAGGAAGCTCTGCAGCTCGCCTCCCCCGGCGCTGCGGGCACCAGGCCGGCCGGCCGCCGMWCCGGRACCGGRACCGGGACCGGGACCCACCCCACCGCGAACCCTCGCAGGGCCGGGCCCCCAAAAGCCCCGGCCTGAGCCCTCCGAGGCCCGGCAATACCTCGGCCCTCAGCGCTGCCCATGGTGACTGCAACCGCCCGGGCCCGCCCCTGCCATTTAAACCGCGGCCTGCGCGCTCATTGGGCAACAGCCGCAGGAAGGGGCGGGGCCACGCGCGCTGTTGGGGGGGTCCGGTGTTTTCGGTCACCGCCGGTGTTACCGGAGCGGGATGGGCGGATGGCYTCTGTAACGGGATTGGGAACAGGACTGGCTTTGGATTGGGAGCGGGAACGGCGAGGAAAGAACGAGCCCGTGCCCACAGAGAGCCGCAGAGCGGGTCACGTGCCATCCCCGCCCAGTGACGGGCGCCCCCCGGTGCGGCCCCGCCGTTCCCCGCCCGGCTCCCCCCGGTCCCGCCCGGTCGCTGTTGCCGCCACCGCCGCCGCCTTTCGGTCCCCCGGTCCCGCCCGGTCGCTGTTGCCACCGCCTTTCGGTCCCCCGGTCCACCCGGGCCGAGGTCCCCGGGCAGCACAGCCCAGCCCCGGGGCGTTCCAGCCGAGCGCGGCTGGCAGTCTAAAATGGCGACGGGGGAGTGGGGGTGTGACCCGGGCGGTTCCGCCTTCGTCACCTGAACGAGCGGTGGTTGTTGCCATTTTCTCGGTGAAATAGGTGGGGAAAGGGCCGGCCTGGGGCGGGGGTGGAGCGGGGGAAAGTTCTAGCGCTTGACCTTGCAGGCTGGCSTGAGGCGTGTGCCGGCCAGTGCTTCCTTTAACGGGGGGTTGGTGTTAATTGCCACGATACAGGTTTGACAGGGTAACCCGGAGGCTTTTCTGCATGAAAGGAGTGTTTTAAAACTCCTGTGAAATTCACTGTATTGTCAGTATACAGTTTTTTATAGAAGTTGCATGGTGAAACCATGGTGTATTTCTTCCTTTCTGAGCAACAGTATTCCAATRCTCCTCAGGAATTCTGGAATTTCCATGTTGCAAGAAAAAATGGTGCCTTTAATCGTTAAACCCCTCGAGCGTAACAAAAGCAGCTGAGGTCCCAATTTTGACCGTGAGAACAATGACTGGCAGCAATTARGCCTCAGTGGTGTGAGTTCCAACAGCCCACGGGTGTCATTTGTAAATTTAAATCCAAGTGCACACACCACCTTAGGAACACAAAAGAGTTTCCTGTTGTGTGTAAGGAAACACAGGTCGGTGCTATCGAAACTCTAAATACGGATTTCAGTTTGCTACACACAGCTCTGCAAAGCTGTGTTCATTTGTTTCCATGTGTTGGATCAAATCAGGAGAACATGGGAAAACGAATRGTRTTTAACTTAGGAGGGTGGAACAGAAAAATGAGGAAGTTTTCTTACACAGGAAATCGAAACGAGTTCCTTGCAGACTTAACTGCGTGTAGRCAAGGCAGGGGCTGGGTTTTTGTTTAGTCTTTGCAATTCTTTAAAACCTTGCAAAGATTAAACATCACAGTAATAGGAGCCACTGAGTCATACAGAAACAAAAACCAAATTAAACTCTGTTAAGCTAAATGTAATAGAACAAGAAAAGATCAGATATTTTTGTTACTTTTACAGCCTTTACAAAAACATTTTCCAGACTCATCAGTAACAGGAAGCCTGTAGGGTCAGAAGGTGTACAGTGTTAATMATTGTTTGGGGACAATAAATCTTTCACAAGCTATATTAAATAAGTCTATACTGAAAAAACCTGTGTAGGTTCCTCTATTAGAAATTTGCAGAGACAGTATTAACAAAACTAGTCAAATTGGAGTGCTACTGAAAAAAAGAAATAGTTACAAGAAAAAGTGGTTGAGCAAGGGGGAATTCCAAATTGCTGAGGTCGAACAGCTGTGGCTTATTCATAAAATAAGCCTGACTTAGGTGTTACCTTTGAGGAAGATACCATGCAAATATCTAGTCTTTGTGAACCTTGCTCTTTTCTTAGCAGCAATAAAAAATTGTCAGAAAATAATACATAACAGATCAAAAACATCTTTGTACTTTCATTATGTAGATCTGTAGGGGGTCCAGATCTTGAATGCTGTGAATTTCTTGTCAAAAAAAAAGATTAAAATGGCATGGATAATTGGAAGTGTRTAATTGCTTTAAAAGGAGRAAAAATTACACTGCAGCTTTGGTTTATAAAGRAGATATTCATGTTCACAAACAGTATAAATAAACAGAAAATTATTACCATTTCTACTACSTCATATTGTTTTGTTCCCCTTGTTCTTATCAGGCAATCTGTTGAAAATGAAAGTAAATGTTTTTAAGGTTGCATACAGTGAAACTGTAWAACACATTGTCATGGTATCTTACAAGCTAAGGGCATAAATAGAACCAAAATGGGAAGAAATGGCCATCAAATACAGTTATTTTTGTCCCAGAAAAGCCTTAAAGCACGGATTGCTAGAAGGTGGGAGGATATGAGGGGGGAGTGTTGTTATCGCACTTCTTCCTTATGTTGTTTCCATTTGCTTCCCTCTCYGCCTGGAGCAGGTGGCTGCGGGTGTTTGTGCTTCAAACTTCAAATCTTGTGTGTGTAAAGCCTCAGGTAGCCAGACATTTGGGTTGTTCCTCACCTTGCAAAGCCGTGTGAGTGAACAGCACCGTCCATTTGGGGGTATTGAATGTTTTTATCCTTCTGAGCAGCTTTTCAGCACTGCTGCACCTCAGATGACCTTTGACTCAGGTTACTGGCCTTGCTGTGGAATTCAAAAAGATAGCACTGGTAACTGTTTACAGACATAAGTTTATAAGCATTTCTGTTTACGTATATGTTTATAAACATTTATAAAAGGCGATGGGTAATCATATAAAAGCATCTGGGCAGGTTTGGTATTATTTTTGTTCAGGGGTCAAGGATCWGCACATCTGGCTCCTTCCGAGAGCRAAAGTAACAGGTGGRCACGGGGCCAATCTACCGTGAAGTATCAGTTATTAGTTAAAATATTTGTTAGTTAAAAGCCCAGGCTCCTCACGAGCTCTTTCAGGATTTTCACAAAACAGATTTGTGAGAACTGAGGGGCTGCACTGCAGACAAAAAGTGTGAGGAGCCGAGCAGCGTTCTGAMGGCGCTGGGCGGCCGAAAGGCTGCRCTTATAGAGGCTAAAAGCGAGAATCCTCCATTTCGCTGCCCTCAGGCCGGGGAGCCCTCAGCGAGAACGAGGCTCCCGCGCGCAGGCGCTGGGGGGGGAGGGGCGCTCTCAGCGGGGGGGGCACTTCCGGCCGCGAGCTCAAAGTCGGTCAGCCGGGCGAACCGCGGCCACGCCCACGCGGAAGGGGGCGGGGCCTCGGCCYGGCTCAGGCCGCTTACATAACGGCGGGGGCGGGGCCTGCGCGTGCGTCACGGGCCGGTTCCCGGCAGCCCCCGCGGCCCCCTATATAACCGGCGTCCGCGCGGCCGGGCGCCCACAGTGAGCGGCCCCCGCCAGCGGCGCCGGATCGTACCCAACCCTTCGCCACCCGCTCTAAGTGACCGGAATCGCCTCGCCCACCGCCACCATCGCCATGCCCGGGTATTCCAGCGACAGGGATAGAGGGTGAGTCCGGGGGCACGGCCGGCGCCAGCCGCCGCCAGCGTCCGGACTCTGAGCCTGCCCGTGGGGCTCTCGGGGTTGTTTTTCAGACGTTTAAGATGGCGGCGGGGCGGGGGTTGGGCCCTGAGCCCTTCCCTCAGCGCTTCCGCCGCGAGGGGTGGCCGGGGGAGGGCATCTGGCTTTTTTAGGCTATCGATCGTGGGCAAATGTATCGGTTCCTGTGCCTTGGAGCACCCCCCGCGGGTGTGCGACCGCTGAGAATAGCGCGGGGGCGATTTAAAAAAATTTTTTTAATTTCTTTTTTGCTACGGGGAACAAAAGACTCGCCCTCACCCCCCCCCGGGGATGCCCCCCAGTAGGGATGGTCCCCACAGAGCCCGATTCCCCCCGCTGCGAGCGGCGGGCGGGCTGGAGGTTTGTGGGTTAGTGGGTTGGCGGTGCCGAAGCCTTGGGGAGCTYTCGGCAGGGCGGTTCCCCTCCCTCTCTCCCCCCTCGCAAGGCTCGGGCTGTGGCCGGTAAGAGCCGGCCGGCTCCGCTTTGTGTTGTGTAAGCGGATGTTAATGGCCGGCCCCGCCATGCGGCGGCTGAGGGGAATCAAAATGCCGGCTGTGCTGCTGCTGCCTTTGTTCCTCCTCCTCCTCCCCCCGCCCAGCCCCGGCTCTAAAATGGCAGCGGCTGGAAAATGTGGCGTAGACAGAAATGAGAGACAAAGGAAACAGCGCTGGCAGGAAGCAGCGGCCGCTCGGGGAGCGCTGTGTTGTGCTGGGGAGGATCGTTACCAACGCCCGGCCGGCCRAAATTGGGAAGCGATCGGGGCGGGGGAGGGAGCCCCGTCCTCGGATCCAGCGCACGGCTCAGCGCGGCTCCGAGCTCCGCTCGGGGCTTCCGACTTCAGCCTTCCCCGAACAGAGGGACTGAAACCTAAAATGCTAATAAAGCGCATTGCCTTATAAAACATAGTTGTTCAGAGAAGTCTGTTTTCTAGTACATAAAAGAAACGGTTTATGGGAAAGTTATCCCAAGGTTTCGTAATTGCCCCTGCCCGCTCTCAGCAATAGGAGTGTCACTGGGACTGGAAACCATTTTGATCACGGGGTAGTGCCAGGATTTTAATGTCTGACTTTGCTTGCTGTGACTTGCCTTTCGATTGCATTTTATGGAAGAGGGAAAGACATGTTRCTTAGCTTCTGAATAAGATTTGTGGCAAGGCAGATTGTGGTATCTACAGTTTAAAGTAAGGRTTTTTGAATTTCTAGTGTTCTGAAACTTYAGTAGGTCRAGATTGTATATCTAAATTGYMAGGTTRCAGGGTTGACTGCWAAGTTTGGAAGATGGTGGTTAAGTCATGTAAGAGCAGGACTAAAATGTTTCCTCTTGTATTCTATGTTATGTTCTTTTTCTCTAGGTTTGGAGCCCCTCGTTTCGGAGGAAGTAGAGGTGGACCTCTCTCTGGAAAGAAATTTGGAAACCCTGGGGAAAAACTTACAAAAAAGAAATGGAATTTAGATGAGCTGCCCAAATTTGAGAAGAACTTCTACCAAGAACATCCGGATGTAGTTAGACGTACTGCGGTATGTACCTGATCTGGCTTGAACAAAAGTAAACAGAAAATGCAAACATATTGAGGGTCATGGGGCCCAGTAGGCACAGATTGGGTAACTGTTTTTAATTGCAGTCTCAAGGCTTATTTCCAATTATGGGTGTTTTGTTTTGCAGCAAGAAGTTGAACAGTACAGAGCGAGCAAAGAGGTCACAGTTAGGGGCCATAACTGTCCAAAACCAATTATCAACTTTTACGAAGCAAACTTCCCTGGTAAGTGAAGGCCAGCATACTGATYGTTCTTCAGGCTGGATTACGGCAATATCTGAATTCATATATTTAAATTTTTTCTTCAAGCAAATGTTATGGAGGTAATTCAGAGGCAGAACTTCACTGAACCAACTGCTATTCAAGCACAAGGTTGGCCTGTTGCRTTGAGTGGACTGGATATGGTCGGAGTGGCACAGACTGGATCAGGGAAGACACTCTCTGTAAGTTCTGATTGTAGCTTGGAATGCTGCTGGATTTCAGCAGTGACAGTATGGCCTGGCTTATTGCAGGGTGAATACTTGGGGRAAAAGATGGTAATGAGAGTTTCCTTTTTTTCCAAACAGTACTTACTGCCTGCCATTGTGCATATAAATCATCAGCCATTCCTGGAGCGAGGAGATGGACCTATTGTAAGTATCCCTAAATGAAAGGAGATTTTGATTTCTAGGGAATGTGATGCGTTTTTACAGTTCCAGTTGTCCACGCTCTTCAGAGCGTATAGTTGCATTCCGTTTCTCTGTATGAATAAGTGGTTCCCTGTTGTGACAGTCTTCTAAGAASATTCTAGAAGCTCTGATTGGATTGTACTTGAAATAGTACAGAACAGGGATAGGTGTTCAGTTTTGGGTTGCATTTTGRAAATTGCYATCMCCTGGGAGYTAGTGACTTTTAGGTGTYTTTYRCAGGGTATAGGTCAGTGTTTGGTGGCAGTTGAGATGCCAGGTAACTTRATTTGCTTGGGTGCCTAAATCCAYTTCAATCTGGCAYTGAACTTTCCACCCAARTTTGTGTCAGACTAGGAYCTTCCAATGGRTATTGAACTAAAAACTGAACAATCCTATTTCTAGTGTCTTGTGCTGGCACCAACCCGTGAACTGGCCCAACAAGTGCAGCAGGTAGCTGCTGAATACAGCAGAGCATGTCGTTTGAAGTCCACGTGTATTTATGGAGGTGCTCCAAAGGGACCACAGATCCGTGACCTGGAAAGAGGTATGGATCAGCACTGGTGCATCTCTGTTTGAAGCAATGTGGAAACTGCCTCAGCTGATGAGACTGCTTGGTTTTAGGTGTGGAAATCTGCATTGCAACACCTGGGAGACTTATAGATTTCTTAGAAGCTGGAAAGACCAATCTCAGGAGGTGTACTTACCTTGTCCTTGATGAAGCCGACAGGATGCTTGACATGGGATTTGAACCTCAGATCAGAAAAATTGTGGATCAGATAAGAGTGAGTATAAAGATTTCCATGCATTTATCACTATTTCAGATACAAATTACTGCCTCTATGCTTAATGCAAGTGCAAGCCTCTGTAGTTTTGGTTGGGCATTTAACTTGGCCCTATATTCATCTTTTATTGACTTGATCTTCTTTTCTAGCCTGACAGGCAGACTCTGATGTGGAGTGCTACATGGCCTAAGGAAGTGAGGCAGCTGGCTGAAGATTTCTTGAAAGAATATGTGCACATCAACATCGGTGCACTGGAACTGAGTGCAAACCACAACATCCTTCAGATTGTGGATGTGTGTCATGATGTAGAGAAAGATGACAAGTAAGTAGTTCCTGGGGGCAAAGCATTTTGTATTTTCTGTCAGTTTACTTTATGAACTGTGAAATTAATGTCTTGATGGATTTTTGACATCATCTGAAACAAGTTAAATACAAGAAATCAGTTTAARCTTGTATAGTACAAATCAGTCTAAGTCTTAACCATAATCTCTTTGTAATAGRCTTATTCGTTTGATGGAAGAAATAATGAGCGAGAAGGAAAACAAAACAATYGTTTTTGTGGAAACCAAAAGGCGTTGTGATGACCTTACCAGAAAAATGAGGAGAGATGGGTAAGTAATAGCTGGGACTTCCCTAAGCAACCCCAGTGGTCTGAGTGTGCTCTTGACACCACAGCTAAGAATCAAAACTYTCAAGGGAGTAACACCAAGCTGTTAGTTACGATGCCCAGACTAACTTGGGAATTTASCAGTAGCCCTATCTTTGACTAGTAAAGCTACTGTAGGAGTCTCCTTGGGTTAATCAGGTTCTGTATTTTCAGGTGGCCAGCGATGGGTATTCACGGTGATAAAAGTCAGCAGGAGCGGGACTGGGTTCTAAATGGTGAGCATTCCAGCAATTTCTGTGAGTACCTGTGTGCTATTTAAGGAAGAAACTGATGAACTTTTTGTGTTACAGAATTCAAACACGGAAAAGCACCAATCCTGATTGCTACAGATGTTGCATCCAGAGGTCTAGGTTAGTAAAACTTGTAAATGCCAGTTGCCCAAAGCTTTTAAAGAAAGTCTATTGCTTTCTTTAACCTCTGCATTTTTCTAAGTTTTCTTCACATAAAGGTGCAGTCTTTGTGGCAAGGCCTAGGCATGACAATCGGAGGACTCGAGGGGGATGGAGGACTAGTGGAAGTGATCGGCTGGCTGCTTCCAGTCAAATAGAGAGGTGAAAACTGAGAGCATTGTGTGCCAGTAATCTTCAAAAGGCAAAGATCATCCTTTAAACTACTACCCCATAAACTGTTCTCTCATGAAATAAGCAGTTTCATTCACAGTTCACTTTGCCCTGGTATTTCTCTTCTCTCCATGCTTTGCATGATTTGCCATGGTGCAGTACTGTTAGTTTTGTGCATATTGTCTGCTGTGATCTGTGGGTCTTTGAATTTCAGTGAGTTTTTTGAAATGTTGAAGAACATAATTTTAAACTTCAATGTTCAATGAAATTTTTTTCAACCATGAAATGGAGAGAGCAGCTTTAAAATGTACTAAGCCTTGTACAAATTGGTGAGTACTGGCACATGAAATCTGAGAAAAAAAGTCCACCTCTCACTTTTAACAAGTGGGGCAGGAAAGCAATGGCTTTTCAATGCCTTTGAAAGTCGAAGTTCCTCCACCTATACGTAGTCGTCATGTCGAGACCTGCCAGAGAGAGACACATTCTCAAGTGAACCCTGGCTTCTTGGAAGCGCTTGCCTAGACGAGACACAGTGCATAAAAACAACTTGGTGACTTTGGGGGGACAGGTATGTTTTTCTTGCAGCTGCRGTTCAAAGGTCTTGGCAAGACAGCAGTGTGGCCCTTTTTTTTTTGAGCTTCTAATGAGTGTGTATGTGAAGGACCTTGTATGTTTTTACTCTAAGGTCCTCAAATGAGCACATGAAGAGGCTGCTGTGAGCTTTAGTGGCCCTACTGCAAGAAGCTTTCAGATGTCACTTGATGATTTGTAAAGGGGACTCTTGAGTTGGGAATGACAAGCAAATGCACACTCCTTTATGGTAAGGTTTTGGATCACAGGGTGGGTGATGAGAACGGGATCAGACGGAGTGTGCGTAACTTTCTCTTCCACAATACACTTGCAGAAATGGATGATTCTAACACTGTTCTTTGCAGCCATTATTCCAGTTTGAAAAGCACTTGTCTAATGTTTATCTTCGATTTGGCTGTTGTGGTGTGCAAAACTTTGTACCTCGCTTTTTGCCACACTGCAACACTTTACAGATGTGGAAGATGTGAAATTTGTCATCAATTATGACTACCCAAACTCCTCAGAGGACTATATCCACCGAATTGGACGAACTGCCCGCAGTACCAAAACAGGCACAGCATACACATTCTTTACTCCTAACAATATTAAGCAAGTAAATGACCTCATCTCTGTGCTTCGGGAGGCTAATCAAGCCATCAACCCCAAATTGCTTCAGCTGATTGAAGACAGAGGTTCAGGTAAGTGCTGTTCTTGACCTCATTGCATAGCTTTCCTCTCAGAACAAAATGGAAACTAAATTCCACCTCCAGCCTCTCCAAAATAAATGTGGAAGGTGGTTTAATTACCAGTTATTGTGACCTCAGAAGGTATTTATTGACATCAGTAACAAAAAAMMRSMMCCMAAWKSYKYYMRSCYWWKSYKKKGWKSCCCYWWKRRKWRKKSMARSCMAARRRRMMMYTYYTWCKTKSCCYKGRAWWAAAMMWYTYCMAAAKKRMYYMRKTTTWWKGSYTTKKYYYCYKKKGSYTKRAAAAARRRRWKGRMYYMARKKKYCYKSYKGSMRKGKKRAARKYMMYTTTTKSCYWWAWKSCMMCMMYTKGTTTTACTGTAGAGAGTGTGTGGCTCTTGAGAGGGAGAGGTTAGACAGCTCTGTCTAACTGGAGTCCAGTTAGCACCTGGAAAGCTTTTATAGTCTGTTTGYATTGCTGGGACAGAAAATGAAATGTGCTTGGCTGAACTCAAGAGCCCTTACAATACACATAACTGTCTTGTCTCTTTTACTAGGTCGTTCCCGAGGTGACCGACGTGACAGATACTCTGCGGGCAAAAGGGGTGGATTTAGTAGTTTTAGAGAGAGGGAGAACTTTGAGAGAACCTATGGTGCCCTAGGCAAGAGAGACTTTGGAGCAAAAACCCAAAACGGGGCTTACAGCGCCCAGAGTTTCAGCAATGGAACTCCCTTTGGGAATGGCTTTGCCGCTGCAGGCATGCAGGCTGGCTTCAGGGCCGGCGGTAACCCCGCAGGAGCGTACCAGAACGGCTACGAGCAGCAGTACGGCAGTAACATTGCCAACATGCACAATGGCATGAACCAGCAGCAGTACGCCTACCCTGCCACTGGTGCTGCTCCTATGATAGGTTACCCCATGCCCACAAGTTATTCTCAATAACTTAGTGTATTTAAATGTCTCAGTTTTTCATAATTGCTCTTTATATTGTGTGTTATCAAAAAACAGGATAGTTATTTAAGAAATGGGAAATGCAGAAATGACTGCAGTGCAGCAGTAATTATGGTGCACTTTTTCGCTATTTAAGTTGAATATTTCTCTACATTCCTGAAACAATTTTTAGTTTTTTGTACTAGAAAATGCAGACAGTGTTTTCAAAGTAAATGTACAGTGATTTGAAATACAGTAACAGAAGGCAGTGCATGGCCTTCCAATAAAGATATTTGAAGACCGAATTTTCTTTCAGATGACAATTTTCTCAACATGTGCACAACTTTACATTAACAATGTCAAATGTTTTTATATTAAATTCTAGAAAGGTTTCTCAACTGTGTCTGATTAAACATTTAAGCTTATACAAATACCAGCCTTGCCTTGATTGGGCTAGATTGCTTAGCATGGCAGGCTCTGCTTYGATGGGGAAGAAAATTAAAGCTGGCTTCTAAGAAAGTATTGGAAACTGTTCTTCCTTGTCTCACTAGCGTAGGGCCAGTTCTTGGAAAAGATCAAAACTTTGTAGTGGTGTTGCTAACGAGCTGCTACAAGCGTAGGAAGCTTCTGCAGCACCGTAACCGTCGCCTTCACACGAGCATATGTGCAGACCAGGCTTGAGTGTCGTGTACCCACAGCTGCCAGGCCTTGTGAGTTAGCATGCAGGCTTCTGAGCTTCAGAGAAACRGGAAGATCTTAGTATTAAAACTTAAAGTTATACTTAAACTGGTTTTGAGCAGTGATTTCTTTATGGAAGTGGTTGGGAGGGAAGTGGGCTGTTGATCCATGAACGTGCCTTGTGGATTTTTTTTTTTTTTTAAGATCTTTAATATGTGCAAATGATTCTTCAATCTCAAAGCACTGCCCATGCTGAGCAAAGCAACAGCATTTTTTTAATGAGCAGAAGTGGAATAATTGTTGATCTTGGGGTTAAAGTGCTTAATGCATTCAGGTACAGTGGATTAAAATTTCAGCTAATACTAACTTTCAGTTCCTCCCACTTGTTTATCAGTAACAGTGATGAGTTTCAAGTTCAACATTTCATGTGTTCAAGGTTAAATCTACGAGATTGTTTTAGGTTCAAAATAACCCGAGTTAGACTTTGTTTTGCACTTGGGATCTTTTTGCTTAGTCTGTGCTCAGCCCTTGATTACTGTTTCCCTTTGAGGCTCAGCTTGTGATGTTCTCTAATGCAGCCTAATCTGCYTCTTAATTAGTTCTTCCTTTTCTATGAAGTTTTATTGACAGTATTTTGTGATCATTCACGGCTGCTATGAGAACTTCATCTTGAGTTCAAGTTGAGAACTTCAAGCTTGGGAGACTTGAAACTAYCCCACTGCAGTCTAAAACTGCAGATGGCAATGTGTTCTGGGGTTTTCTTTGGGGGGGGGGGGGGGGGGGGTGGTTTTGGTTTTTTTTTACGTATTTGTTTTGGAACATTGCTCAGTGTCACCAGGGCTGAAAAACAAGGAAGTAGATAACTTATCACTGAAGCATAACTTAACTCCTAAGGTGCTAGGTCAGTTGCCTGAAACAAAATACCTTGAAAAGCTTGTTTTTRWWWYTTCAGTGTAAAGGCTTTTTTTTCATTTTTGTACTATTAAAGCAATAGTACATTTAGAGCTTGTGAATTAAAATAGAGATGAGAGTCTTTTAACAGCCATGCAAAACCTAAACACCGGAAAGAGGAAGCAAAAGAGGCTTCCTTGGTGCATTTTTTACTCTCTGAACAACCCTTTGCTCGGGGCAGTGTTTCCTGAGGGGGAAGATGTAAGCCGGGTGCTCCTCCTCACATTTGCACATAAAATGAAAAGAGACGAGCTCTACAAAGCAGCTTTCACATTACTGCCAGCGCGACTGGCAGAATTGAGCTCATGGCAAATCKTCTAACTAAAATTTCCTGCACTACTTGTGCAGGCAGGAGCAGCAGCTCCTGCAGCTGACCCAGTGCCCTACTAACGCGTCTCGTCWGGGCCGGGCCCGGGGGAGGGGGCTGTGCCGCCCCAACCGGCGCGGGGATTATTCCAGCCCGAGCCTTTCATGCCTGCAGATCGCGGAATGGTTCCTCTGTCTCGCCCCGCCTTTCCTGGCACCGCTACAAACTCGTGATGCAGCGAGTATGGAAATTTCCACTGCGCTGCCGGCTCTGCCAGCGTGAACCCGAGCGGCCGCGGGGAACCGCGGGGCCTTGCCCGCGCTCTTGGCAGCGGCTCCGCGCTGCCGCCTCCGCCCGAGCTCTGCCTTCCTGCGCTGCTGCTGCCCCGGTGGGCTCCGGAGGGGCTGTTCCCGGGAATGTCCCCGAGCAGCTGCAGCGTGGGTCTGTCCCATTGCCCCCTCCCAGTCCCCCCCAGTGCCGGGGAGCTCCGGATGTCCCCGTCCGACACGGCCAGGCCASATGTGACCCCTGGCACGTGCGGCCTTGTTGCCGATTTTAGGAGCTCTCTAAACAACGTTTGGTTTATGAAAGCGCTATTGTTTGTCTTGCGCATGGCTCAGGGTGGAGCTTTCCACGAATCAAGCACACCAAGGGGGTAAATAATCACATCTTTTATACAGTAAAATGTAGACGAGCCCACCTATCGAATACACATTCTCCGACTAGTTAATGCATGTTTGTGTGATGTGATCCTATGCAATGCTTGAAATTCGAAGCTCTTTTATTAAGCAAGTTACGTTGCAGAAATTACCTGACAGCATTTGTTATGTTTACAAAAGGTGAGAAATTTCAGCTTGAAGACATTAATTCCATTTGCGGAAGTTCTGTGACGGCATCAAGACGGTAACAAAATGTGAGAAGATTCAACCCGGGGGACAGAAAATTCCTCTCGGASGGTCCCTGAACTTGACCCGGGGTCCCGGCGGGCCCGCCATGGTCCCACTGCGCACGCGCGGCCACCGTG